>NW_012267272.1:7790113-7823517 GCF_000151885.1 Dipodomys ordii | reverse complement strand
AAAAAAAAAAAAAAAAAAAGAAAAAGAAAATGTACACAGGTCACAGTTCCATCCATGACCTTGAAGGAGATATAGTTGCAACCATGTCCTCCCAGAGTAGACTTAGGTGAGCCTGGATGGGAAGCAAATTGGAAACCATCTTCATTTCTGAAAGGCTCCTCCACAGGAAGGGCCAACCCTTTTCCAGACAACTCATAAACTAGGGGCCTATAGCTTGAAGGTTGAGAACCAGAGTTGGCTGGAAAACCAAGGACTGAGTTTCAGATGACTTAATATCTATGTGACCTAGAGCAAGTGATTGAACTTCTCTATGTCTCTGTTTCCTTTTCTGTGAAATGGGGTAGGGTGGGATGGAGGATTGTAGGATTGAGGATTGCAGAAATCTGAGGGATCAAAGTAGGATGGCCCATCCACTAGTGTCTATAGAAAGGCAGAGCTTTGAGATTCTGCCCTGTCCCTCCTCTTTCTAGTCATATATGCTGTGTAAACTTTGCCAGCTCCACTATATATGGCAGATATAAGTCTATTGATCAGCAAAATGGACAATGTGTGATGAATACTATATGCTAAGTTGGAAAATACATCTAATCCTCACATCAACTCTCTCAGAATTATTAGAGCTTTTACAAAGGAGCAAACACCTA
Source organism: Dipodomys ordii (assembly GCF_000151885.1). NCBI lineage: Eukaryota > Metazoa > Chordata > Mammalia > Rodentia > Heteromyidae > Dipodomys > Dipodomys ordii. The sequence goes on along the minus strand of NW_012267272.1, from coordinate 7,822,873 downwards.
GGCACTGTGAGATTAGAAATGTGCCCAACACTATCCTACAAGAAAGCAGAAATGCAGAAGTTCCAGCACAAGAGGCTCTTCAGCTCAAGTCCATTGTACTTCACTTTATGGTAAGAAGGCAAATTCCCCCACCATAGCCAGAAACTCAATTCTGCAATCCCATCCTTCAGAAATTGGCCTGTAGATTAGACATTTTTCATCGTAAAATATACCCACGTCTCTGCAGTGCTTACACAAATAAGTGTGTGAAATGGGGGTGCCAAAAGTCTAATCAAACAGTTGCACCACTTGTAACTATCTAGCTCTTCAGCCTTCGAAAGGCTAGAGGAACCACTGAGCTCAAGTTCAGAGCGGCAAGCATCCAGAAGCTCCCATAGTGAGGCTTTCCAGTCTATCTTCCTAGATAAAATCTAATGTGAACCACTGCTCTTTGGAACATACCCTCAAAAGCTAATTTTTTTTCCACAGAGTGATTCTCCTTGTTCTAAATCCAGTGGTTTGCTAAGCTCATCAAATCTCCCAATTTTATGCTACTCCTAAATCTTCTGCTTTCCAATTTGATTTTCTAGAGATGAACTAGAATTGCATTTTACAGAGTTTGACAATTCTTACCAAGCAACACAGTTACTTTATTTTTTTTGCAATTGCTTAAAACTTGGTAAAATTATTCATTTAGGCAGAAATAACTCCTATTTAAGCTTGGAGCCAAGGTAAGCATTTCTGGCCCATATGGTTAAAACAAAGACATCTTTAGCCAAATTAGGACAGCATGGGAAATACACATTCATTTAGCCCTTTTCCAAAAGTTGGTTTCTAGCAGCTTACCAATATTGGACAGTATTATTCTTAGCATATGTGGTAGAATTGTTGTAGCTCTCTATGAGGTAACATACAAACTAGATAAGCTACAAACTAGATAGATTAGGAAAGTTCTAGGTATCTAGTCCAGTATCTAGTTGGAAGGGAAGGTATGGAACTAGTTGTCAAATAACTGGGCAATATGGCATAGGTTTGAAAAAATTAAAATATTTTCATGCCACATACATCTCCAATTCTCATTGAGTGATTGGTAAGATCTGCCTTAAGTGTGAGTAAGAATTTTCCAAATTAAATAAAGCCTGTATTCAAATAAATGAAAACAAAAGAAAAAGGTGAATGGGGGCTAGATGGTGGCTCAATGGTAGAGTGCTTGCCTCACACGCATGAGGCCCTGGTTTCAATTCCTCAGCACCACATAAACAGCAAAAGCTGGAAGTGGTGCTGTTGTTCAAGTGGTAGAGCGCTAACCTTGTGCTGAACAGCTCAGGGATAGAGCCCAAGCCCCATAACAAAAAAAGAAAAAGAAAGAAAGAAAGAAAGAAAGAAAGAAAGAAAGAAAGAAAGAAAGAAAGAAAGAAAGAAAGAAAGAAAGAAAGAAAGGAAGGAGAAAGGAAAGGAGAGGAAAGGAAAGGAAAGGAAAGGAAAGGAAAGGAAAGGAAAGGAAAGGAAAGGAAAGGAAAGGAAAGGAAAGGAAAGGAAAGGAAAGGAAAGGAGAACATGAATGATTCCGTGCATTTGGGATTTTCCTGCCTCTGAATGAATTCAAGTCAACTTGGATATTTGCACACCCAAGCTTTTTTTTTTTTTTTAGTATTCAAATAACAATCATTGTTTGTTTTTTTCAAACCAATTCTCACCTTCAAAGTGAGCTGAAAGAAAAGATAGTTATCTGTCATATTTTATGTAAATAGAAACTCAAAATGTAAGTATACCTGTGTGTCACTTACACAGGGACTGCTATGCTGCACATTTAATGAATTGTTGTTGGCTAGAGGAACAGACAAGCAGGCTGGCAGATGAACAGACAGTCCTACATCCTACCCTAGACTGGAATTACACCATAGTCAAAACCTCAACATCTGAAAAAAGAAGGCTTCTCAGTAGGAGATGGTTTAGTTATATTTAAAGTAACATAATTCTCTACCAAATACCCAACTTATTTCTCAGAATTAAAGTCTAATAAATCAATTTTAAAAATAAACATTAGGTATAAGTGTTTGAGGCATTTTACATCCTGTCGGTGTTAATAAGAGTCACATTCTGCAGCTTTGACTAACTCTATTCAGTCCCCTCTGGTTTCTAGTTTTAGTTGCTCAGTATTAAGCGTGTGCAATCTGGTATTTTATTGTTTATTCAGCATTGTTAGAAGACCCAAACTCTGTAAAATGTTCTTTTCTAACTTAACTCTGAATCATATCTTGGGGATAAACCACTCCCAAAACTGGAGTATGGCTCTGGAGTTTCCAATCAGTTGTGTACCTAATGTCTGATTAGAGCACATTTTCCCTTAACACACTAAGGCTTTTTATCTTGGCATTGATCATTTCTGGGCAGACATGCTGGGAATCTCGGCTCCAAGACTAAAAGGTTATCTTGGCATTCAATGTGCTACCAACAGCTCCCCGGCACCAGGAGGGTTTTTCTCCCCATTTCCAGTGCCCTTGCCACCAGGTTTAAGTTGTTCACACTAATTACAGACTTAGCCTTAGTTTGTGCCTCTTGACTCCTCGCCAGCTAGGAGAGATCTCCCATTTTACCATTCTCACTAATGCACCTGTGGCCAGGTGGCCAAAACAAAAGAGGTAAGATTATCTCCACGTAGGACCTCTGCTCCAGCATGAAAGTTGGTCGTCTCTTTTTCACACTCATGAGAAGGTATCTCCAGCTTTCTTTTTAAGAATAAAGAAAATTTTCTCCCTCTGATAGGTGTAGTAATAGCTGTGTGACTAGGCAGTGCTAATATAACAAGACTTCTCAATGCTGCCTCTGAAACAAGTGGATGGAAATATCTGCCACGTGCCTCGGCCTCAATCTGCTTTAACAGGGGCTCCTCAACACTATTTATGTAAGAGCTCCTTTCTTCTACCAGGCAACACAAGGCAGCATGGTTTCCAAAGAGGTGGAAGACAAACTCACAATCACATTGCCTGTATCTCTTTAATTTAAAGGGAAAAAAAATGGACATTTTTAGATTGGAAAATTTGAGGGATCTTCTAATACACCTTTATACACCTCTAATCACCTACAATGAACAGCAGAAGCAGTGCCAAAGCCAGAGGATGAATGACAACAAATACCTGACCTGACCATAGGCCCTCTCCCAGTCCCAACATTGTCTCTCAAGTACAAGTAGAGTGTCGCCTAGAACTGGCGGAGAGACGGGAACATCACTTCCAACAAGAAGATGACATCAAATTGATGATATCAGTCAGTATTATAAACACTTCATTTAAATGACTTTTCAGAGACAAAGGAAATGATCATCTACAAGGAGTTAAAGGAAGTAAGTTTGATGAACAGAGATAAGTCAGGCAAAAAGAGTTGCTAAATCAATTGATAAGTTAAGTATTCACTCAGTGTTGTTCAAAAGTCAACTCCATGAACTCCATGAAGCTGGACCAGCAGTGCCTAGGACCCAACACTTAGAAAAGTGTTCAATACATTCTTGCAAATAGTAGAGATGTGTGTGTGTGTGTGTGTGTGTGTGTGTGTGTGTGTGTGTGTTACACACAGTCAGAAGCAGACCTCCAGACTCTCCCAGAATGTGAATGACTTCCACAAGCCTATTGTTCTGATTCTCTCATGATCACCCCCAACTCTCTAATTTAGAATTATCTTGTCCACAAGCTGGATACTTTCCAAGTATCACCCTAGGAGGTAGATGCAAAACTATCAGTCCTCAAAATATATTAATTCATAGAATGGCTGCTTTAACAGCCAGTGTTTGTAGGTTTGGTGAATATCAAATTTTCCCCTTCTGAAAAACATGGCAAACCATTAAATCAAATTTCTGAAATTGTCAAGCTGAAAAACAACACCCAGCTTTGCTGCATCTCTTTGCTAGTCTATAATGTGAAAGCAGATTCTATTGAACCTACATTAGGTTTAGTGGCTGCTTCATTTGATGTTACTGTGTCTTTGCTTCTCTGGAATTCAAATGTGAACAAGAAGCAAGACTCACAGGTTCATCAGGGAACAACTGACAACATGTCTTTAAAAACAAGGATCATATTAGTATGTCTCAGCTGTCAATCATCCATAATCAAGCTCACAAACAAACAGAACACTTTTTGATGAGCAAAATTTTATTTTTACACACTGATGGCAAGTTAGGAGGGTTAAATAGGTTAATAAATGATTTTGTACAGAAAAAAACATTATTTTAAAAATAGAGTGCCTTGATTAACATAGTGTAGTTGTCCAAGGTAACCTTAAATCTCAGCGTGTACTTCAGTGAACTCCCACATGGCAAGCTCTATAACTGATAACGAGGGGCACAAGGAGGAAATGGACAGCTCATGTCTTCTAGAAATTTCTGATGTGTCAGGGTAGTAAAATATACAAATGAAAAGAAGGGAACTATGGATCCAAAGTAAAATTAAAGTCTCAATTTTAAAAAATGAAACAAATACCAATGACAAAGAAGTATGTACCATACAGCATATGATGTGGATGGGGATCCCTAAAGCACAAATTATTTATGAAAAGCTTCGTGGGAAAAGTAGATCCTAATCCAGTCCCTTGAGAAGAGAATGATATTTCAACATGGGAAAAAGGAAGTCTACTGGAGCCTGTGGAAGAGGCAGAAATGCCCCGGGCATGTTCAGGCATGCCTGACATTCACTGACTAGAGGAGCAGATTCACATTGGCCTAAACTGGGAATTCTTTATTTTGTTTTATTTTTTCATGCTGGTCCTGGAGCTTGAACTTAAGACTTGGATGCTATCTCTGAGCTTTTTTATTTTATTGTTTTACTTGTAGGCCATGGGGCTTGAGCTGGGCACTGTCCCTTCGCTCTTCAGCTCAAGGCTAGCACTCTACCACTTGAGCCACAGCACTACTTCTGGTTTTCTGGTGGTGCATTGGAGATAAGAGTCTCATGGACTTTCCTGCCCAGGCTGGCTTTGAATTGCGATCCTCAGATCTCAATCTCTTGAGTAGCTAGGATTACACTGTCCTTGAGCTTTTGTACTCAAAGCTACTGCTCTACCATTTGTAGCCACAGCTACACTTTTTGGTGGTTCACTGGAGATAAAGAGTCTTGCACAAGACTTTCCTGCCTGGATTGTTTTCCAACCATAGACCTCAGATCTCAGCCTCCTGAGTAGCTAGGATGACAAGTGTGAGCCACCCACAACAGACTGGACTGGGAATTCTTCAATGATAACACTGTAGGCTGTTGACATGGGGAAAGCATTTGTACAGAGAATATGATGAAGGAAAGATGGGTTTGCAAAAGATTGATCAGGCAAAGATACACAGAATCAGAAACTGGCAAAAAGATTAGCGTGTGAGCAACTCTAATCGTCTGGACTGAGACAGGTAAAGAACCTGAGAATAGATTGGCGAGACATTTAGGAGAAAAACAAAAACCACCTTCTGTCTTGGGCCACAGATGAGATATATGTCCCAAAACAGAACCAAGTAGCAAAAGACAGCCTTACATTTTAAGTTGAGGAACATTAGGAAGAAGTCATGGGTGCAGTTTGGGAATGATCTGATCAGTCGTGAACACAGCTGTCTCACTGAGATAACAATGTGACACCTGATAGATAGAGCCATCATGCAGCCGGTCCATAGTCTTCTGGAACTTCATGACACAAGAGCACAGACTGGGAATATCTGAAGAAAACCCATAGCTGTTTATTAGGGTGATTAAGATCTCAGAGAAAGGACAGCCAGCACATCTAGGAAACAAGGAGAGACCAAAGAGCCATGTGTGGAGACAGAGAAAGAGCTGTCACTGAACTGGAACAAAAAGCAAGACCAGATAGTGATAGGAAGAATGCAGGGATGGCACCAAACAAGGCTGAGCAGATATGGTTAACAAAGATGCCCCAAAAAAGCGACACAGGTCCTGAGCTATTTGGTTGGTCAGAAGGTGTCATCATAGAAGAGCAGAGAGACTGGGAAATTCACCATATATGGGTCACTGGAAAGGTGGGATAAGGGAAATGGGAGCACAGTGGAAGGAGCAGCAAATATGAACAACCGCGTCACTGTCCACATAGCCAACGTGGCAGTAAATGCAAAAGAGTGGTATGAGTGTTCAATAGCCTGGCCAGTTAGAGATCCCAACTGTGCCCTATGGAAGGGAACGCTTTCCAATCCCCAACAGCGTATAAACTTCCTGTAAGCAATCAGCCTGTCCCTACCCTTTCTTGGGAAACCAGCTTTGGATCTTGCAGGGACATTTCCCCTGGCACTAACAAAATGGATGGTGAAAGTTGCCATTCTGAGAGCTGTGCCATATGGCTGCCCCTCCCCTCCCTGAAATGCTGGTTCCAGCTGGCAGGGGTCAAATGGTTCCAAGGAAGGGAGAGATGAGAAAAGGGAATCTCCTGAGTTTCCAGGCCGAGAAGCCAGGGCTGTTGCAGCTAAATAAAAGTGAGGTCAGGTGGTGGCAAAGCTTGGTGGAGGCGGAGGCTAGAATGACTGCACCACAGGCGGCCAAAAGTTTCTGTTTGGTTTGTTTTCACCTCATTGCTTGCAAGATCTCCCTGGCATCATTTAGGGGAAGCTCTATCTAGTTCCTGTCTGTTCCCTATCAAGAACTAGATTTAAATCAGTGGTTTCTGCACTTAGCAATGACTTTATCTCAACAGGGGATTCCTAAGCCAAGTATGCCTCTACACGTTGCTGAAATAAAACCCAAAGACACATCAATAAATGCAGAACATGCAAAGGGCAACGTTTTCCAAAGCATAAAAATATGTCCAGAATGGCTGTTTGTCCACTGAAAATCACAGTTGCCCTGCAATTTTCAGTGTCAACTTGCAGAATGAATTTGGCAATGTCGGCCTTCACTATGGAGGCCGGCACAGATAAAGTAACAAAGCATCGAGGCAAGGTCATGTACATTTGGAGCTCAAATCTCCTCTTGGGCAGAGAACTTCCTCTAGTAGTTGGGTGCAAATTAGTGCTCTGGGAGTCCACAGATTCATAAAGTTTCCTCGAAAGAAAATGCTTGCCATTCATGTTCACAAATTAGCAGGAGGCATAAGGGTATTAGCAGGAAACATTTAGATTAGAAGGCTGGAGAAGCTACCTCGTAGGCAGGATTCTACTCGATGAAATAAAAGGAGGCATAATTATTTGGGATGAGGAGAAGGCAGATGAGCTTAGCAGCTGCTGGAAATGGCAAGGTGAGGACTGGAAAGAGGAAATCACAGCAAAGTCTTTTATTACACGTCTCAGCAAGGAAAACATTCTTCCTACTCAGTGGGTGCTAGAATGAAAGATGATGCTGTTCACTTTTTTCTGATGGTTTTAAAAAATAACTCCAATATCTGCAAATGGATAAAGAGCTTCTCCTGTAACAACTAGCCCAACCTAGTTAAAATTAACTTGGAGTTCTAAAGAGAACTGGCCTCATTCTAACCAACTGGTTGTTTCTTCCATTAATTAAAAAACAAACAAACAAGGAAGTACCAATGTCTGCCCAATTGAGATGGATGGCTGAGAAGTTTCTCTTTAAAAGGCACCCACCTGCTTTAGAAATGCACTTGGCACCCTCCATGGACCTCCAGGAAAGGATCTGAATTCTACTGCTACGTTGTTACCCTAACGAGCTGCAGGTGCAGATCACATTCTTCCGAATGCGAATCATAGAGGCAAATTTAGAAACTGTTTTTGAAGATGTAAACTTTGGAGTTTGAAGTGCAAGCTGAAGCCCAGCAAGGTTATTTCAGCATTCTTCTTCAGGAGGAATCTTTAGAAACATCTCCCAAATAAACTCTCTGGGCCAGTAAACTATCCAGGGCTTTACTTCCTTGCTCAAAGAACCCCATCTCCTATTGTAGTATCCTGGGGAGCCTATTCCAGCACTTCCTCATCCTCTAACCATAGAACATCTTCATGTTTATTCAGTTTCTCACTGAGATCTGAATCCATTTATTTCCTCGAACCTTACAATGTCTCAAAGTGGAGCACATATGCATATTGTTAGCAAATCCACTCGGAAGATAAGGAACTCTGAGAAAGGGAAAAGTTGGACTTAGTGGGACAAGAAGAGATGATGAATGTGAGAGGAAAGGTCCATCATTAAGGAGTTGGATATGTTCCTGTCAATTCCAGAAGCTGGGTCCAGATTGAAGACACACACCAGGGCGGAGGTCCTCAGTATATAGAGGGTTACTGCGAGTGTAGAAATAAATAAACTCACCCAGGGAGTTTGTAGTGTAGAGAAGCAGAGGACACAAGACCCTACCTGGAGGCGAGGATGGCAGAAGAGCCAAGAATAAACCTCTCCCCTCCCCGCCCCTCCCCTCTCCTCCTACCACCCTCCCCTCCTTCCCTCCTGTGATCTCCAATTTTATTTCATCTATGCAAACTGTACAACCCTTGGGGACTCACCATTTGGCCCAGAAAGTCTAGGTGTCCTGACTCTTTCTTCTCCTGTCCCACTTTGAACAGATGATATATGAAAACACACTGCTAGCTGAACAAAACCAAACCACAAAAATCATCCTGAGAAAATGTTTTTCAAGGCATAAAAACTTCTGGAAATTACTAAGAATCAACAGATTCGACTGCATAATCTAAAGTAGGAAACAAAACTAAAAACTTCATGATATAAGAGCAGAGACAAATGTATTAAAGCAAATATTACAATGCTAACATCCTGAATTTATATGTTTAAAACTTTAAGAACTCAACTAAGAAACCAACAACAAAACAACTGAGAAATGGACAGTATTCAAAGTATTCAGATACAGAAAATAATAAAACATGAAAAATGAATCAATCTTTCCAGTAACCAAATAACTTAAAATCTATATATTTTGTTATTAAATTGAAAAGATTATTAAAGATAACACTCAGTTATACTAAGAAGTTAGAGTCACAGATATTTGCAAATACTTCTGGCATGGAATAACCCAAGAATTCAACTTCTTTGAACCAATCCCAAAGAAATAATCAGATAAGATCTGTGAGCAAAGAAAGTATGTGTAGTATTATTTATAATAGTGCAAATATATACCTAACAGATGTACTACAGTAGAATGGTTAAAAAAATTACAGATTCATGAATTATATGCTCAGTATTTTCACATAAATGCAGGGAGAGGATACATATATCTTTAATCTCTGAAGAACATTGTAAATCAAAAAGAAATCTGCTAGAAATAACAGGATGTGGACAGGAAATACATAGATGAATAACAAATAATCAGTAACTTAGTTTACAGTTAATCATCAAGTAATAAAAGAAGATAAAATTAATGCCTAGCCCTAATCTATCATACTGAAAAACATGCATGCATGCATAATATAATCATATTAACCATGTTTACCTATGAGTAGATGTAATAAAAGATTAGATGAACATTAGGGAACATATTACTAATAATCATTTCAGAGTTCTGGGATTATTAAGTTATCTTTACTTTTTTATTTCCTTTCATTTTCTTTATTTTCTTATGCATGCTTTCCAAACTTCTGTACTGAACATGGACTACCCTTGAAATGAGAGAGTTGTATATGTCTATACTCCCAGCTACCAAGAGTTAAGCATAAGTAGGAGGAATGAGGCCAAAGGCCTGACCTTGGTTATATATATATATATAGAGAGAGAGAGAGAGAGAGAGAGAGAGGTATATATATATATAATATATTATGTGTTATCTTGTATTCCTGCTCTCCTGGCCTGGATCTGTATCTTCAGGCTGTGTGATTGACACAGCCACAAGAGCATACCCATCATCTCCTCCCACTAGTCACAGGGCAGCCCACCACCAAGACCCCTCCCGCACACTTCTTTCAAAGGGCATAGATAATTGATGAATACAGATGAGCAAGTGAAGGAAGAATTTTGTCTCTGTCTCAGTTTGGCATCTTCATGCTTCCTGATCTGATTGGCTTTCGACTAAATGGACTTGGCTACATGAATGACATTGACCACAAGGCAAAAAATTTTGGAATATGAATTCAACCCTATTCATTCCAGTTCAATTGACCAAGCATATCCAGCACCTACTGCACATAAATGACTTGCTACATGTGACAAGGGGCTATGGATCAAGGAAAGCTAGCCCATATCCCTGAGATTTTTCAAGAAACTAGACAAAATAACACAACGACACACAGCTGGATTATAATCCTCACTGAGGATTGAAGATTACAAGGAGAAAGTATCAAAACCCCAAGCCTGATGCTGGTGTCTCACATTTGTAATCCTAGCTGCTTTAGGAGGCTGAGATTTGAGGTTTGAAGTCTGAAGCCAGCATGGGCAGGAAAGTTTGTAAACTCTTATCACCAACTGACCAGAAAAAAAAAGGAGGAGGAGCAGCAGCAGGAGCAGCAGCAGCAGCAGCAGCAGCAGCAGGAGCAGCAGCAGCAGGAGCAGCTATGGCTGAAGTGGTAGAATGAAGGTAGAATGAAAAAGCTATGGGACAGCACCTAGACCCTAAGTTCAAGCCCCAGGAAGAGGAAAAGGAGGAGGAAGAACCAGCAGCAATAGCAGCAGCGGCAGCGGCAGCGGCAGCAGCACAACCTAAAAGAACCCATTTAACAGCAGAACCTCGAAGGAAAAGGCAACTATTAAAATTCCCATACAGGGTAAGATCTGGGTCTGGAGAGGCACAGAGGGAGAATTGTCTGGGACAGGAGCAAGAGTAGAAAAAAGAGAAGTTTAAGATATGACCTATGATACACGTGTAGAAGAGGAAGTGGGAAGTGATACACTTGTAGAAGAGAGCCCAGTCACTGGGTGGGTATGAGGGTTAAGTAAGTTCATGTAGCCAAAGCCCTTACAGCAATGCGCAGCCGAAGGGCATGTCCTGTGATCATAGCCACCACCTCTACTGCTGCTGCTTTCCTACCACAGTGCTGTGACCATCGTGGCCATCATTGCTCCTGCTGGTTTGGTGTAGTACAACGATGGCAGAATGTGAGGATGGAAAGGTGATTAAGGACCATACTTTGAAAAGCCCCAAAATGTCCCACACCATAAAATATTGCACTAAGATGTTGGTGCCACCCTTAGGGGACTGCCCAAAGGGGAGGTAGCTCTAAAGCCTTGGGACTGGTGATACAGACAATCACCAAGATGGCCCCGGTCATGGTGCTGGCCATGGTGGCAGAAGCCAAGTTGTGGATGGAGTCTTGGAGAAGAGTGGACAACAGAAGAGGAGTCAACTCAGAATAGGGCCTTGCTTTGAGAATATCCACACTGGTGCACAGAAGGAGAGTGGGAAGTGAACCACAGAACCAGTGGAATGAGATCCCTGCCTTTCTCTCCCAAGAGTCTAGAACTGGCCCCGCAGAGCAGAAGCCTGCCATCCTGTGTGACTATGCTTACTGATTCCTGCAACATCCACTCTCTGTTCTTCACCGCCACCATCTTTAATTATTAATAGGTTATAGAGTATATAAGAGCCCTTAGGTAGAAAAATAAAGAGAAAAAAACACATAGCATTGAAAAAAAAATACACTACATATTTTGGCTTAAAGGAAGTTACCTTTGACCCTAGATATTTAGCTCTTTAAATAAACCACAATCCTTGAATAGCTATGCACTGCTAAAAGATATGGAAACTCACATCCAAAAATCTGATTCAAATCTTGTTTTATGGTTTACTGGCTATATGATCAGAGTGAGGTCACCAAATCTCTCATTTCTCTCATCTGTAAAATGGAAACAATGCCCACATCCATAAGCTTATTCATAAAGATACAATGGAAGAATACAAGCGTGAGCTTAGCCCAGCACCTAACAGAAAATAGATAGTAGCTTTGTCTACTGTTAATATCAAAGGACACCTTGATAACAAAGATCTTGTGCTCCTTTACCATTTGTTTTAGAAATATCACATTTTTTTTTCACTTCTAGACCTTCAATGTCTTTGCTCCCCGAAGCAAAAGACAGGAGACATTGATCCTAATGCTTTCTCTCCAACCAAAGACTGGGGACACATCTTGTATGGCCAGGAGCAGCCTGCGATGACTGAGATGTTTATGGCAGGGCCCTGATGTGTTCGGAGCTCATTTGACGGCGGTAACCACTCCTGGGAGATCCAGTCTGGGATAGCGGAACACTGGCTGATGATCAGACCGAGCTGTCCCATCTGACATCTCACCAGGAAGCCTGCACAGGTTCTGAATCTCCTCTTAATTGAAGGATAATTGTTTGATCCTTACCCATCACAACTACTCGTGGAAGACATTGCAAACATGGTATTTGGCCTTGTATCTTCCGGGGGCTACAAGAATCCTGCTAACATAGACGATTTTTTCAGCTAGACACTTTTCCAATCCTACAGAAAAGCTACAAGGTCACATGACTGAAGAGAAGGTGATGTAGTGATCAGCGAAGACAAGCTAATATCCTCCCAACGAAAGAACAGTCTGGCTCCTGGCAGGAAGGAATGGCACTGAATAAAGATGCAATACCTCGAGGAAGAACCTACTTGCAAATTGGTTAGCCATTTAAATGACCAAATTACCCAAGACATAATTAGGACAGCATCTCTCCCCCCAGATTGCCTATATCTGAATTAATGGACCCTTCTCCATAAGCCAAGCTAACTCTAAATAGCAATCTCTTTCCCTCAGACCACTTAAATCATTAATCCTCTTTCCAAGCTGGCATGTGTGTGTGTGTGTCTCTTGTGCCCAGAGGTCAAGTCTCTATCAGGCTGCCTTTTGCTCTCTGGCATGCAGTAATGGTAGGCATCTGTCAGGACACAGAGTCTTTCCTGGTTCTTACATTCACTGCATTTCCAGGGACGTAGTTACCATTAATCACAAGAGCACTGGGCTGGAATAGGACTCAGCTTTGTTGGTACCTTGCAGCCTGTCAAGGTTTGGTTTTTGTTTTTGTTTGTTTTCCTCTTGTGGTAAAATACAATGACATAAAATTTGCCATTTGGAACCATTTTAAGTGTACATAATGGTGGCATTAAAAATGTTCACATTAGGGGCTGGGAAGGTGGCTCAGTGGTAGAGTGCTTGCCTTGAATGCATGAGGCCCTGGGTTCCATTCCTCAGCACCACATAAGCAGAAAAAGCCACAAGTGGTGCTGTAGCTCAAGTGGTAGAGTGCTAGCCTTGAGCTGAAGAGCTGAGGGACAGCGCCCAGGCCCAGAGTTCAAGCCCCATGACCGGACCCCCCCCCCAAAAAAATGTTCACATTATTACACAACCATCACCATCGACAGCACTTCTTCCTACACGGAAACTCTGCACCAATTAGACAACAAGCCTCCATCCTTCCCTTGCCACCTCCCTAATCCCTGGCAACCCGCTTCTGCTTGCTGTCTCTGTGAACTTATCTACTCTAGGAAGCTCACGTGAATGGAATCACAGTGGTCCTTGCATGATTGCTTTCTTTCATTTGCCATGTGCTTTCAGAGTCCATCCACGATAAAGCATGGATCAGAATCCCGTTTAAGGCTGAATAATGTCCCACTGTATGGACAGATGTCTCGTATTTTATTAAGCCATTTCATAGAATTGCTGCCTTTTTAAATGAATGACTAGCAGTGATGAAACGCTTTTCATTGTGATGAGGTATGGATAGCATTTAACCACTCGCTGGGGCCAGTTCAATGTTGTTAAAGTGCATTCCTATAGCTGTGTCTCCATTACCCTCCCCAACCATCTCCAGAACCTTTGCACTGAAGCATGACATTGAACACAACTCCCCTCTCCTTCCTCCCTGGAGTCTACACGGAGCCTGCAAGGATTGCACCCAACCCTAGCTTCTCCACTGGAAAAGTGGACTCAGCACTTTGGGCTGCATGTGGCAAGGGCTTGATGAGGGCTTGTTGACTTCTCTTTCTGCATTGATGCTTCCAAGCAGTCTTGATGGCGGCTTCTTTGGCGGAATGTCTGGGAACACATGCAAATCCCGCACACGACAGGAAAGGGGGGCAATTCTTCCCATGTGAAAAGGAGTGGAGTGGCTCCTAACCTTTACGCACACCTACAAAACACTGCTCTTGAGCTAATGAAACACGCTCTGCTGGAGGTTGGGAAATGAGACACAATGGGGACAATCTAAATATTAAGTTCCTATTTGTTGAGGGGTTTTTGGTGGTTGTCTTTTTATAACAACCTTACAGAACCGTACCTTAAAAAAAGAAAAGAAAAAAGGAGGAGGAGAATGTGTTTTGATTACTCATTCGTGATCTCCTATGAGAAAAAAATATTTACAAATATCACCTACCCAGTGATTTTTTTAAAAAATACAAAATTACCATCACCTTAAAGAGAAATAAAATAAGACTCTATTCAAAGTAAGAATCTCACTTTTGGCACCAGAGTCAAATGTAACTTTATATATTGTGTGTGTTTATTAGACCTTAACAAAGAAGAGACATTTCATGTAATTAGTCACTGGAGGAAACCCACACAACCCCATAAATGTAACAGTAGCATATTGACAGTGGTATAAAAGGGACCACTAATTAAATCCCAATTTCCTCTAAATACTGCCAGAATCTTTCAGGTATGGGCTCGCTTCCTGGGTTATGGAGCATTGTATCTACTGTGCTGAGATTTCGAGCTGGTACCATAGTAGAGTGAAGAATCTGGAACCAAGCATTCTGTGAGCAGGGTTGAGTGATTCCTCTCCTATTGGAACACACCCTGAACAGCCCAAGAACATGGAAAATGGAAGTCAAGGAAAAATGAAGGAGGGGGATTAGTTAGGAGAGTAGGTAAGGTTGGATGAAGAGAGAGAGAGAGAGGAAGGGAAGGAAGGGAAGGAAGAGGGAAATAAGGAAAGGAAGGGAAGGAAAGGAAGGAAGGAAGGAAGGAAGGAAGGAAGGAAGGAAGGAAGGAAGGAAGGAAGGAAGGAAGGAAGGAAGGAAGAGGTATAAGACAAAGAATTGCGGGTTAGAAAGAAAATACAATATGAAGAAGGATGCATTCAGATGACAGAGAAAAAAAAAGAAAAAGAGCAGAGATAAGATTTGGAAGCACTGGGGCATGGAGGAGAGCGGGAAAGGCTGGAGCAGAACGCTAGCCCCATTTTGAGTTAAACGTGGGTGGGGAAGAAGGAACATGACTGTGTGTGTTTCTAGGACCACCAGGGCATCCTTGTCCTACTGACATTGTAGTGCGACATTGCCTGGGCTCCTGAGAGTCCATCATTATTAATGTATTCCATTGTCAAAGTGGATGTCAGGAGCAGGGCTGACAGGTTGAATAGCCTTGACTCCACTATTAGCAGCTGCATCACTTCACCTCTCAGCCTCTGTGCAGAATGGTCATGGGACCTGCCACATGGGGTGCTTTGAGGACAAGATGCAACATGAAGCCCAGGTTCATGGCCCCAGCCACAGCAAAGGCTCCATCATGTTACTGCCATTATGATAAGATCTGTGACCATGACTTCTCTTAACTCCAACCCCAGTGACACACTGCAGTGTCCAAGTAAATGGGGAAAAGGCAGTTAGACCTAAGAGCCATCATAGCAAGCTTCCCCCTTCCAGGACCATGTTCTAAGCATGCATGTCCTTAAGGTAATAGGGACTCCTTGACTCATTCTATGTCTTTCTTTCCTGCTTGGAGAGACCCTGCAGCATGAAAAGGCCATGGTACTGAGAGGAAGAAGATGCACAAGGGAGAAAAGACAAGAATGGGAGACAGAACAAAGAAAATACAATCAAACACACTGAAAGGCTGATAGATCATGCTAAAGCCACATACAATGGTGCCAGTGGGAAAACCTAAGTGAATTCTCTGTGTCTTTTCTTGGAACCTTGAATGAATAAAATAAGTAACCTCAGAAAAGTGTATTTCCTTGCTTGTTTGGCGGGACAGAGGTTTGAACTCAGGCCTTGTGCTCATTCTGCTTCCTTGCTCTTCAGATTGTGCTCTTCCACTTGAACCAAACCTTCAGTCCAACATTTTGCTGGTCAATTGGAGATAAAATCTCCTAGCTTTTCCTGCCCAGGCTGGCTTCAAACTGTGATCCTTCAGCCCCCTGAGCAGCTAGGATTATAAGAAACGTTTTTCAAAGATGTCTGCCAGAAGCTGAGGTCCCTAAGAGTCTATTAAAATGAATCTGTATGCCATCAGAAAGCCGCTGTCTTTCTTTACCCTACTCTGGTCCCTTGATTCCCAAAAGTAGGGACTATCTTGTCATCTGTCTCTCCAGCTTAGCATTGTGCCCAGCCACCATAGACTCATAAGAAATGTTATATCAATACATAAAAGAATTCATCCTCTATCCCAAGTCCCTCACCCCTACAGACTAGTCAAAAATGTCCCTTTACCTTCGGCTGTAGCACAAACAGTGGGGGTTTGTTGCATTTGATTTTGTTCTGCGTCTTTGCAAACCTTGACTAGAGGAGACGTGTGTGCTGCTGTCAGCTACAGAAACCAAGCCAGGAAAGGTTAACGGGAATGCAAAGCAGGCACCATTAGCATCAAGAGGTTAATGGTAACAGGGCTGCCGCTGGACCATCTTCAGATTTCTGGAAATGTGGGACAAAGGTTAGCCTCTCTTCTGAGCTTGTATTCCCTCTTTGCTCTTCCGCCTGGCCTCCAGTTTGGCAGCCAAAATACCCACTCTAATTTCATTCCCTGCTCTTGGCCATGTACTTTGTTTATTATTGCCTCTCTTGACACAAGATAAAGTGAAGGAGCACAGGAATTGGCCCCCTGCAGAAACCAAAGACAAGGCCAAGTCTGTTTGCTAAGAAAATACTCCCTGCTCACCCACCACAGCTCCACAGGTAGCTGCCTCTGGGCCTCTTCTTAGTGTACTTCGATAATAACACTTGCATATCAGGACCTGTCAGTCTCTGAGTTAACGTCTCTGGGGAGACGAGAATGATTATAATAGGCCAAGAAACAGTTAACTCCAGGAGAAGCAAAGTAAAGCAAATAATAGAGGGCAGGTGCTAGGTTAGAGCTCCTTGCCCTCTTTCCTGGCATCTGTCCTGGGGGAGTCTGTCCTCCTCACCCTCGTACATTCCCAAGCCAATACCAACTTGAATGTCCCTAACTATGCTGGGGGGAACTGAGGTTCACCCCACAAAGGCACATGCTCTCCTGCAAAGCCCCCATTCTCCTTCAGACACTGTATTTAAACTTCTAGAATCTGGATGCCCACTCTATGCACATGCAATACCTTCCACAGAAGAGCACAGCAAGGATCACCTCTAAAGCAGCTTCCCAGGTGGTCAGCTCTCCAGACCACCAGACTCCACCATAGAGAAGGAACTGGAAGAGTGGGGCTTTCTACAGAAGATTTGTTACAATTGTCTGAATGATAGAACTGAGGGTTAAGTGAATAGCCCTCAGGATGAAATTTCTCCCATTCTTTTCTCTTCGTTCACTCAACAGAGGCTGATCTCAGTGGGAAAGGAATGCCACTTCTGTATGCCCAGGAGCTAAGCTGGTTTCTACTGGGTCTTTGGGTCATAACAGCCTGACTCAACTCAGTATCCCAACTTACCAAGATTTAATTAGAAGACTTTGTTTAGTTGACCTTTTTTTTTTTTTTTTAAGCTATAACAACTGAGCCATTGGGAATGCTGGTCATGAGCCTGACTTTGTCTCTTTGAGCTGTTTGTTTCTTTTTGTTAAAAAAAACCCTTCCACATTACGACTCAGTCCATCAGACCTGTGAGCACCAGAGGCTGTCAAAGAGAGAGAGAGACGGAGATGGCTTTCTGTTGCTTCTTGCTTTGGATCTGACATCGTGGCTCTCAAAATGAAAGGCACAATACCGTCAGAGGGCCATGCTGTCTTTTTTAGATTCAAGTCGTTGACAACAGCAGGAGTGGGAGTACAACTGAGGGACCTAAAACCACTCCTTTTACTATACTGATCATCGTTGCAACTATTATTTGTAAACCAGTTTCCTCATTGCTCCCAGCTACATCCATTGCCTTTATCGTTACAGCAGCCTGGAGAGTGGCAAGACCTTTCCCCACAGTATAGCAAGAGAAGCAAACTCACCCAGTGTCTCTCAACTACCAAGTGGCTGATGCACACCAAGGTTTCACTCCAAGACCTTCTGATCCAAATCCTCGATGACTCTCACTGACCACAGACCTCACAACATGGAAATGTCAAACGGAAGACGTACCAAATACAAGGAAGAAACATTACAATGTCACATCTTTTAAGGTTTCCTAGATCCAAAAAGCCCAATAGAGGAAGGCTATGTCATCCGTTCTATTCACGAGGACTTCCCATCGGCTTTCTTGCATGCCAGACCTGGTGCTACATAGAGGCACATACAGACATGTACCTGGACAAGCGAGGCAGATAAAACCCACCTGCTATGAACAAATAAGACTCCCTCTTTTGCTCTCCCAAGAATAAATCAGAGTGAAGCAAAGAGAACCTTGGTTGTCAAATGTACAAAACCACACCAAGCAATTCCTGACAAATGTTCTGCTAAGACTGAGTCCAGCAAAGCCAGCGTATCTGTGTCTCCTATGGTCTCCACGGCCTGCATCACACTCTTGGCCACTGTCTCACTCCATCCTCATCTTCAGGGCACTGCAAGTGGATGTCATTGTTCTGCCTAAGCTCCTTGGTACTTCTACTGCTTTCCAAGGCTATTTTCTGACCATCAAAGTAAAACAAAACAATCATCACAGTCAACAAGGCACAGTCAGAGGTCTTAACAGCAAAGAAAATTGTTGTAAATGAAAGGGTTGCTAGAGACCAGACTCCCAGTGGATGTAGCCCGCCCCCCCTCCTTCTGGGAGCAGGAGCAGAAGGTAAAAACAGTAAAGGAAGATGCTTTAGGTCTGGCCATACCTGTAAAAGGCTGAGCCCTCCACCCCCAAGGTGACATCTTTTCTTGGACTCAAATTGGGCCTGTTCAGTTTGAGATCACAAAAGACATTCAAGTTGGTCTCCTTCCCTAAGCCCCAGGAGAATCTGTCTTACCTAGTAAGAGTGAACTGGGTCCCTCCCCACATGCTTTGGCTCTAACACGAGACCAATTGCAGAGACTGAGGTTGACCTGCAAGTCTTGTAATATTTTTATTTGTCTAGATCCTTTTCGCATCACCTTGATACTAGCTGTGTCACTAGCTCCACCCTTCCCCAGAGTTGTGGCCAATAAATAAAGCCGACCTGGATGCAAACCTAGGGGCCAGCAGGGTAAAGATGAAATAATAGAGAAGATAGGGAGGATGTGGCTTCCCTGGTGGTGTGAGCACATAGGCACACATCAGTGACTTTAAGGACACAGTCTGACTATCCACTAGGCCAAGGGTGAGGGCTGCCGCGCTCCTCCTTCTGCCCCGCTGGACATACGGCACTTGAAAGAATGATTCTTTACAGTTTGGCTTATTCGGCAAGATAAAGGAATCCTAGACAAGATGACAATGAAAAGATATTACTGAGAAATTAGAATAAAACCCAAGGTAAGAGGTGCTCCTGTGGAAGAACATGACATAGTAGGTCAAGACAAGGAGAAAAAATCCAAGACACAGCAGCCCTGCATAAATATTCTGGATCATTCGATAAGAACAGCTCTCTGTGCACCACCGCATATCTAGGTGAACTCTTGCACAGGTGGAAAGAAACTCATTAGAGCCCCCGAGGGGGCTCAGGCACAGCATGGTGTTTTGGCTGATCCCTTCAAAGAGACACCTGAGTAACTGTTTGTAACCTGACAAGGCAAGCAGAGAGTGGTGGGTTTCTGGAATGTGTATCCAATTTTAGAAATGAAAAGAACAAACAGGGCTTTGATAGTAGAGAAAAATATTGCTCCCCATGACAGAGACAAACTGGGGTCCAGGATCCCAGGGGAACACATTTAGGTTGAGGACCACAGGAAGCCATCAGCCAGTCAAACCAAACTACTGGCTGCCCTACCATGGATTGAGCAAAACTGGCTTGTGTTTTCATTGCAACAAGCTAGAAATTTCAGCCCCTCCAAACAAGAAGATGGGCAAGAAGGTTTTACTGTCCTTACATCTCCCACTAGCTGAAAGAGAAACTCTTTGATGGTCATTACAATTCTGAGCACAAGGGTTGGTAACCACTGTTTCTGTAGTGGAGAGAATCATGAAGGAGCAAATAAAGTGTTCTTGCTTCTTTTATTACCGCCCCTTGGGGCAGGAATCGTGAGCCCTACATGTCAATTTTCTTCCTCATTCTGGACAGTGCGTGGTTTATTTCTCTCCACAGAGAAAGGAAGTCAGCAGGATTACTCAACAAAGAGAATTTTCAAAGGAAACTTGCAGCCATTGTGTGTGGTTCATCCCAGATTTCCTTCCACGAAAGGGGGCACGCATCTTTGTTTAACCTACTTAAGAATAACAGAGAAGAGGTGCCCATCCATTAATTCCAGTTGCTTCTCACTAGAAAGAAAAAAGCCTGCCTCATGGTGATGTCAGAGGACCTGAGGACCATAAAAAGATTTCCCAGAGGGTCTCCTGAAATTCGAGAGAGACATCCAGAGTCTCTTCGGCTGAGGTAATCGAGTACAGAACACTCCTCCAGCTGTAAGAGATAAATAACATTTTCCCAATATAGATGGCAAAATGTTCTCCAAGCCCAGCCAAAGCTGTGATATCAAGAATCCTGCTATCTCCTGGAGGCCCAATGCTATTACACAGAGAACATAATATAGGTCCCTTGCCCTGTCCTGCTGACAACTGTATCTCTCAAAAGGTAGAGAAAGCAATTAGGGAAACTGCTATTCTTGACACAATTCTGACATCAAGGAAGAGGCAGCTGACAATGTGTAAGTGGCAGGAATTTCCTGAGTAAGTGACCATTTTATCTAAGAATAAAAGTGTAATCGCTTGGGAAGGGACACTGCATACAGGTGGGCATGGCCATTCAGAGCCATTGGGTATGAACAGCTGTGGCTATGGCTCCTGCCTTCCACAGGCTGCCTGTCCTCCCCAGATGATAAATAAATAACTTCCAAAGGGTACAGAAAGGCAGAAGGGGCAAATATTAGTGAATACAAGGAGGAAGAACATTTTCTAGATGGGAGGAGATAAGAGAGAGGCACGCTGCAGAAATTTGACTTGAGCTGACTTGTGGGAGATGGTGAGTGTGTGTGTGTGTGTGTGTGTGTGTGTGTGTGTGAAGGAAAAATGCACAATACTTCGAAAATTGAGAAGTCAATGTCCGTACAGGTTGGCCCAGTGGAGAACTCCTATAAGGATGCAGGAAGCATGAAGACAGCAGGTAACCATTGTCTAAAGTGTTCAATGAGCCCCATCTGTCCTATCAGAATCAACTACTGAATCTATAGCTATTCTCAGTTACATGTGGATAAGCATGTGGCAAAAGCTAAGACAAACAGCTTATGCTTTCTCCTGGGAATTTGGAGTCTGGATCCTCCACGGGGCAGCTCCTCCAAAGGCATGGAAACTCAGGAACTCTAAGGAGACCAAGCTGCTCCCAAAAGCAGAAAGGAGCAGAAGGCAATCGACAGCAGACAAGGAGGAAAAAAGAACAGAGGTGAGCCCTCTAGACAGAAGTGATCAAATCAGTCCCTGCCTTGATCTATCCTGGTTCTGATCCTTTGGGATCAGAGCCCTGAGGCTTGGTGCATTCTCTTGTCACAAGAGTCAGGCTCCCTGGGTTCTGATCTCAGCACAGGCACTGAGCTAAACACAGCTACCTCAACAAATCCAAGGCAGATACTGTGCAAGCCACATAACCTGCTACATAAGCTCCTCAGGTGATTCAGGGTCACAAGTGGAAACCAGATCTTGGGCCTCAGAGCTGTGCCATTAACCCCATTGCTACTTTCTCCCATGCCTTGCAAATGACAGGTATTTTCCAACCAAAACTATGAGCAAAGACTTTGAGCTTAGTCTTTTATGTAACAGAAGTAATGTAATAGAAGATGTGCAAACAAGGGGTCAGTGTGTTCAAGAAAAGGATTATACATGGGAAGAAGGATCCTGGGGACCAAGTAGTTGGGAGAAGAATTTGCAGAGCTATCCACAGATGTATTGCTGAACTGGAAAAGAAGTATAAACAAAACTGGGAGGACAGCCAAAGCTGTGAGCACTGAGGGACAAGAACCCGCCAGTGTGCTGAGGGAGGCTAGAAAGGTTGAATGAACAGCTAGGTCAGGAGCTGAAGAAGTAAAGGCACAGGAGCAGGCTACAAGGAGGAATGAGCCAATGCCAGACAGCACGTGGTAATAAAGGTCACTTTCATCCAATGCCTGAGACAGGCAAAGGGCAGCAATGTGGAAGAACAAGACCAGAACTCATGGCTTCAAAGATATCAGGAAGCCCAAAGTCAACCTGCAAAGAACCCATGGGGAAACCGGATGAGAACAAATGACAGAATGGCAGGACTGTCAAAGAATGCACATGTGAACCTGAAAGAATGAACTATGACAATTCCAGCAGGGGGTACACCTGTGCATGCAGAAGAAGACTTATTTTTTACCTTTTTCTTTCCTTTCATTTTAAAATCTCTTTTTCTTTCTGGATAGGAAAACCTCTGCTTATCTATGTAGGCAGCTTACCTAGGGAGCTGACAAATAAAACTGAAGCTATAGGAAGAATAAGTATGTGCTGGACATCAGTGGCTCATGCCTGTAATCCTAGCTACTCAGAAGGCTGAGATATGAGGATTGGTGTTCTAAGCTAGCCTGGGCAGGAAAATCTATAAGGTTCTTATGTGCAACTAGCCAGCCCAAATCCAGAAATGGCTCAATTGGTAGAGTACTAGCCTTGAGCAAAAAAGCTCAGTGACCCTAGTCCTAGGTCCTGAGCTCAAGTCCCAGGACCAACACCAAATAAATAAATAAATAAATAAGCAGGGAGTCAAGTACAAAAGAAGCCTGTATAAAAACATAATTGGTGAGGAAAAAAAGAGTCCAATCCCACACCTACCTAGTCTTCCAGGTAAACCATTCACACAAGAAAGAAGTTGGAAGGACAATTTTCATTGAAACAAGGCTAGAGAAGGAACAGAGTACGAGTGGCTAACAGAGGCCCCATGACCAGCTGTCCCAGGAGCCACAGCCCTGGGGTATCAGGGACAGTCATTGAGGAGGTGCACCAAGCACTCAGCTCAGCCCTGCAGCAGAGGCCTGGAGTGTTATCAGCAGGACCAAGGGCTCACAAAGTGCGAAACAACATTTCAACAAACCTCTGAGCTACGTTTGAAGGAGAAATAAGCAAGGAAAGATGAACTCACTGCTCAGGGGAGATAATTTAATGCTCACAGATGGCAATAAGAAGGCAAAATTCCTCCTTTGTTTGCCTTTTCTTAGGAAAATGATCTTGAGAGGCAGCAAGGTAAAGTAAACATCATCAAGAAGTAAGCGAAGCGCAAGAGAGTGGAAAGATAATGAGAACAGTTGGCTTTCTGAAATGAAACAACTACTCAAGTCTTGAGGTAGCACAGCCCCAGAACTGGAGGAGTGGCCCAGATGTGCACATCTGGGGACATTTCCAGAGATGCCGGTGGTCTGAACAGGAGATACTGATGTCCCAATGGGGTGAAAGAAGGAGGAAAGCAGACTCTCCAATTCTCCAAACCAGAGGATCCCCACCCAGCACATATCAGTTATTCATCTGAATGCTCATGAGTATCTAGAAAAGAATATGTTCATAAAAGTGACAGGGAGTCCAATTGTGTTTCATAATCCCACTTCTATATTTCAAACACAAGAGGAAGAAGTAGAGTGGTATTTGTTCATCTATGTTCTGCCTTATTCCAAAAAGAATTGAAGGCTTGGTTAAAAGGACACCAAAAACTCAGCCAAACACTGCAAGTTACACATATGTGAAAAAAAAACAAAGAGTAGGAGACATATTGAAAAATGGAGCAATAAAGAGATAAATATTCAAATGCACAGCATAGTGTTCTACTTATTAGATTCCATTTGTTTGCTAAAGACAGATCACTAATTTGGTTCTAAGTGCTCAATCAGACAACAATACCTGATTGATTATTTCACACCATCTATAAAATTTAAAATAAGAGATAGAAAGAAAAAAAGTGGGATCTAAAGGGGAAAGGACAGAAACAAAATTGCACAATTATTTCTGTGACTAGACCCAAAAGAAGATTCTCCAGAGGCCCCTGAGAAAAAGTACCATGTGTATTAGTAATCAACAAACACTTCAAGGACTCCTATAGAGTCTAATGTAACATAACCTCCAAGAATCTCTCTAACTCCATGTTAATGATTATTTGTAATTCAAATTTGAGTAAATTTCATTAAAAAATCCCAGGACTGTCAAAGTATGCTCAGCCTCTAGTTTCAGCCTGATTATTTTATCTAATACAGAACAAGTCCAGGACAAATCAAGTGTTTATACTATAAACTATAGAAACTCCAGAGGACTCTCTAGCTCCTTCACTTGAGTGGCACCTCAAGGTCACACATCCTTGATGCTGGTCAGTCTGGGACACTATTTGAGGAAGACTTGGGGTCCTCCCATCCACAGGGACCAGAGATATGCAGTGGGCAACCTCATGGGGTTGGCCAATGACTTACGGATGCTGGGAAGCTGTTATCATCATTTTCCAGCAATACTAAAACCAGACTACTTCTTCTACAGTGATGATGCTCTTCAAATGAGTCTTAAAAAGGTATTGGTCCAGCCAGGTTCATGCCTGTAATCCTGTAATCCTAGCTACTTAGGAGACTGAGATCGGATGATTGCAGTTGGAAGCCAGCTTGGTCAGCAAAGTCCATGAGACTGCTGTCTCCAATGAATCTCCAGTGGAGCTATGGCTCAAAGTGGTAGAGCTCTATTCTTGAACAAAAAGCTCAGGGACAGGGTACAGGCTCTGAGTTCAAGCTCCAGGACCAACAACAACAACAAAGAAGTTATTGGTCCAGCAATGAGGTCCATGAGTTCCAGTTATTGGGATGAAGGCATAATGTGCTTTAAAAAATTACAGTAGGAAGAAAAATGAGGTCCTGGCTCTACTTTTTTGTTTATGTCCACTCCTTTGTTGCTTTACTCTATTCTCAATAATAGTAATTTATCCAAGCCATGTAATCTTTCTGTGCCATACTCCAAAAACAAAGAGGGGGACAATTATCTTTAGATGACCATTAAATATCTTTTCTGTACTAATATTCAGTAATTTAAGAGGTGTCAAAATGTGTTTCCATATATCCCATAATTCTGAAACGCAATATATTATTGGTTATCTTTAAGTGTTTTTATATAAACCATCTGATACAGAAACTGAACTTTCATGTAAGTTATTGGGCAGATACTGATCATGCTGGAGTGATTCTAAATGTATTGTGGTGAGGTGGGTTGGATCTCTTTTTTTTTTTTTTTTTTTGGTCACACATGGAGCTTGACCTCAGGGCCAAAACACTGTCCCTGATCTTTTTCACTCAAGGCTAGCAGTGTACCACTTTGTGCCACAGCACCACTTTCAGTTTTCTGGTGTTTATTGGAGTCTCATGGACTTTCCTGCCTGGGCTGGCTTTGAACCATGATCCTCAGATCTCAGCCTCAGCTAGGATCATAGGTGTGAGCCACTGGTACCCAGCCATGGGTTGGATCTTAGGACAGAAAAAAAGAATGCTAATGGGAAAATGTGATTCTCAAATGCAGCCTATGGTTTCTTAAAAGTGCGGGGGAGGAGGTGGCATATAAACTGTTCCATCTGTCAGACTCTGAACTTCCCTGTCATAACCAGTCCCCTAAAAACAAACCCCACAGTCTTTTCCTCTGATGTGATCCATCCATACTGATTGACCTTCGACTCTGCTCTCGGAACCATTCTCAACCCCCTTGGCTTCTACCTGAGTCATGTCACCCTTTAATCATGGGGTCCCAATCATGTTCGATATCCTTGACATCATACCAGCCAGCCCCAGGCTTCATAACCAACTTTCTGCCTAAGCCATCTTCACACTCGACTTGCACTGAGTCATAATGAGTGAGTGCTTGCTCCGTGATAACCCCATACCTTGCTTATGTCATCCTACAGCAACCGCACAATCCTTAGGCATTCTAGGATAAATGCCACTTTGATGCTTGGTTCTGGGTGAAAATAATGGGATCAGAAAGGTCTTAAGAAGGGCAGCTAAAATTCATCGTGAGATGGGAAGGGCTTCTTCCCAAAGATGAATGAAAGAAAGTAGGAGTCTGGAGGACAAAGAACAATGTTGGGAGGAGACAATCTCAACGTTTCCAAAGAGTCTTAGAAAACAATATCTTTGGAGAGCAACTTCTAGAATACCCAGTTTAGTATACCCAGTCTCTCTTGAGTTCTGGACAAATTTGAGGCAGTAGGGAAGAAATGACTAATAAAAACAAAACTGAAAATTGATAAGAGGTAGTAATACTGAAAAAATGTAAAAACAACTTTTGTCCCTATAGAGGGGCTAAATGCTGGGCTTCAAGCTCTTGCCTGGCATGCTACCACTTGAGCTACATCTCCACGTATAGATTTTGGCAGGTTAATTGGAGATAAAGAGACTCTTGGATTTGCCTGCCTGGGCTTTGAACCAAGATGCTAAGATCTCAGCCTCTTGACTAGCTAGGATTTATAAGCATAAGTAAGCCAGTTGGCACCCAGTTAAAGATGTAATATGTTTTTGACAGGGTCTCACTATATAACACAGGTTGGCCTTAAACTCAAGATCCTCCTTTCTCAACCTCCAAAGGGCTGGAGCTACAAGTCTGTGTGCTACCATGCCTGGCTTACAACTGTACATTGAAGGAGGTTTTAGATAAAGCCATGGTTAACTCTGTGTCAGAATGTTAAGAGAGAACTACCCATCTCCTGCTCTGGCATGCTGAACTCCATCAACCATAGGTTCTTAGTCCTTCTGATTTCCTTAAGCCTTTGTCTTATCCATTTGTGTGAGGATCCTCATGCTCAGTAAAGATCAGCAGCAGCCATGTTGCAGTGATGTCAGAATTTGGCTGATGTCAAATCCAGCTCAGTTCTTTTGCTGAGACATTATTCTGTCTTCAAGAAATCAACAACCACCATTTTTTTCAATAATCAGATGATCCTCAGACATTTCACACAAGCCTTTCCACACTTAGGAAGAAATCTAACCCTCCTTAATTTCTAAGGCCAAGATCATTTGGATTCCAGAGTACATGTTTGGAGAAAGAATAGAAACATAGCAAACAGACAGCTGCCATGAGTGGGCATTTCTGCTTTGAACCCCAGTGTGAAAACCTGGGACAAAATTATCTTCATTGCTTCTGGTCATTCTCATGCTGAGTTACAATGCTGGGGAACTCCTAGGGTCAGGGACAAAAACAGCCACAAGAGGAAGACCTGGTTGTATTCTACAGCTCGGAACATGTGTGAGGTGTTTTGAACATTTGCTGACAAGTGAAAGGTCAATGCATTTAAGAAAGCCCTGAGGCTGGGCACCAGTGGCTCACAGCTGTAATTCTAGCTGTTCCGGAGGCTGATATCTGAGAATTGAAGTTCAAAGCCAGCCTGGGCAGGAATGTCTGTGAGACTCTTATCTCCAATTAACTACTGAAAATCTGACAGTGGTGCTGTGGATCAAGTGGTAGAGTACTAGCTAGTAATACTAGTACTAGCTCTGGGACAGGTCCTGAGTTCAAGCCCCAGGACTCACACAAGCAAGCAAGCAAGCAAGGAGCTGAACCCAAGGCTGGCTCTTCTGACATGGCCAGGCCTGTCTATGCCCAGGGTCATAGCATCCTTTGAACCAGTTTCAGGCCTACATAACCTGCAGGATCCTCCATGTTAAAATGGGGTTAACAGGCTCCTCCCTCACAAATTGTAGGTACGATTGCTCATGAACTCCATCTAGCAAAATGTCTGACACCATCATCTAAGCATTCAGTAAGCTATGCCTAGTATTAAGAGTTCTTCATTCTTGCTTTTCCCCCTTTCTCATCTCCAGGCAACTGGGGAGGAAGAATGAGCCAGGAGAAGATGGTCAGACTATCTGTTCTATGCCAGTCCTGCATTTTCAAATGTTCAGTTACTTAATAGTCTGTGCCTTGATTACAGTCCTATATGGGGCTGAATTTACATTCACAAGTATGTTTGAATTTCACTAGCTTTCCTCTCCAGGGACTCATGCTAAGTCAATACCTCTTATCCGATAAGGCTTAAATTGGTGTTGTAAACTACCATTTGGACTCAGTAACAAAATTGCTAATGGAGTGATAATTAATGAATATCCTAATTATTCCCCGTCATTCCAGATTTATCAGCCATTGTGACTTCAGAGTTGTCTTTCACCTTCAGGAATATGGCATGAGAATAATGAGCCAAGGGGATAAATAAGGAGAACACCACAGATTATTGGCAGATGTATTAATTCTACAATTTCCTCTTCGCAGCTGAGTGATGGTAGCTCAGCTCCTTCCTTTCCATCCTCTCATCCAACAAGCATGGAGTTGTTTCTCCTGTGTCTATTGGATGGTAAATTGTTCATGTTAAGGTCAAGGTTATAGAGGCCTTATAGTTAATTGGCAAACACAAGAATACTTTCAGGCCTTCCAACCATTTCCTTCTTTAAATTGGCTCCTCCCTCCTTCTGTTTCTCTGGCCACTCTACCTGAGGTCCACCATGTCTCTTGTTTTCCTGTTCCTTCTGAACATCCCTTCTTTCCATCAGTTCTTCATTCTCAGTACCCCAGCCTTGTTCAAACTGCTCAGGCCATTTCATTGTCATCAAACTGGTTTTCTGGTCAACTCCCAACATTCCACCAGTAAAGACTCATTTGAAGAAGAAAAGCCACTGGTGGCTGTAATGCTAGCTACTCAGAAGGCTGAAATCTAAGGATGTGGGATCAAAGCTAGCCCAAGCAGGAAGGTCCATGAGACTCTTATTTCCAACTAGCCAGCAAAAAGACAAAAATAGAGGTGTGGCTCAAGTGGTAGAGCACTACCACTTTTTTTTTTTTGTCCTTGGGCAAAAAAGCTCAAGGACAGTGCCTGGGCCCAGAGAACTAGCGTGTGTGTGTGTGTGTGTGTGTGTGTGTGTGTATGTGTGTGTAAATCCAATCACTTGGCTCCCTTTTTTTGTTGTTACTTTCAAAGTAACAGCCAGACAATTCCATGTACACCTAAGTCCACTCGATTTGCAGCACCCCAGAATTTCCCATGGCTTTTCCAAGTGTTCCCTCATTCCACTTGCCTCTCTACGATACCATTCCCTTCCCTTTGTCCACATGCAGTTTCTTTTGCCAGAAGTGCCTGCCACTGGGAAAATGGCATTAATTAGAGGTTCAGCTTTGGGGAGGCAGCAGGGCACTCAGCAGATGCCAGGGTGCATTTGCTCTTCCAGCTTTGCACAGAGAGCTCGAGAGACCACAGCTTAACTGGACTTCGTGCGGCAAGCATCACTCCTGTAGTCCTGGACCCATTGCAGGCAGACGACACCATCATAGCTGCTCAATACTCAACCAGAGACTTTTAAATGACTCTGGAAGAAAGACAGTATTCCTTCTCCAAGATATTTTGACAGAAACCCCCGTGTCTGCTCACGTGAGCTATGTTTGCAAGGCTTTCAAGAGGAAAAAGAACTCTTGGGTCTGAGGGGTGGAGCAGAAGAAGCCTGTTCCTGAGGCGCTATTTAAATTCCACTCCATGATTTTCTTTTTAATTCATTTTTATTCCAGGTGCAGCCCTGAGCTATTTTAAACCTGAGACTTAAAATAAAGTAATACTAATAGCTGGAGTTATCACAGACTCCCGAAGTAACAGGACGCCTTGAATCCCCTCCTTTAAAAAGCCCTTCTCTGTGTTTTGACAATTCCCAGTATCTCTTCCCCAGAAGGATGGAACAGGAACAAAACGGACTCCATCATCAAAGGATTGTGCTTCGCTCTGCAAAAGCATTCACCCCTAGATGCCCTGAAATAGTTCACTTTGTACGTGTACCGTTCCTCTTCAAAAACGTGCAGAGTCTGAAGGAAAGACCAGAACACTGGACTGAACAGAAGAAAAAAAAAAGAAAAAAACACCCGCCAGGCGAGACGTGCTTCCTGGCCTGGCAGCAGGCTGAGCACCTGTGCAGTCACCTGGGGCCCAGGCCCCGCCCCCAAGCGCCCCCTCCTCCTGGGAACCCCTAAGGGGAGAAAAAAGTTCATTTAAATGCATGCTTTTGGGAAAGTGATTGCAGGCTCCAAATGCTGCCCCAGGAAATGGCGTTTCCTGAGCAGTACCCAGAGACACAGCCCTGCCCTGACCTGCTAATGTCAGCAAGAGTAGGCTGGTTGTTTCCAACTCATTAATGGAAGAGGGAAAAAAAGAAAACATGCTTTAATTACTGGCGTGAACCAGCAGGGAGCACACTGGACAGATGCAGCCCAGACAGGGATCTTCCCAGAAACAAGGAAAGCTGGCAGTGATCTTCAGTCACATCAGCCTTCCTTGTTCTTGGAACAGCATTCCCACTATGGGACTTCCTAACTCCTGGCGCCCCACCTAAATACACAGCACAAGGGGAGGGCAGCCGCAGGTCTCCTCCACCGACCCTGGATTGATTGTCCCTAGCCCCAGGCAGCCCTAACTGAAAGACTAATCTGGTTAAGGTGATTGTTAAGGTGTTAGGCAAGGTCCCAGCCCCTTCCTCCTTGGCCCACCCATGCCTTGGGAAGTGATGGAGTTTGTTCAAGTTGAGTTTCTACCTTGAACACCTAATGAGTCCTAGATGACCCGATTTCAAATGCAGCGCCTTTGAGTATGATGACTTCCAAGATCCCAGAAGAGAAGTAGAGAAGAAAACCATAGAGATAGACAGTAGGAATCTTCTAATGGCTACAGAAAGGGCCATCCAAGAAGAGGTGCCAGGTTGTTGGTTCACAGCTGACTTCGCCATTTTCAGGAAGTTGGTTGCTGCAGTCAGACTCCAGGCTCAGGCTTAGGCCTGGGGCAGCTTCTCCTTCAGGCTACCAGACACTGATGGGGTGGCTGGAGTCCTGAGAAGGAGGCAGGGATAGCCATCTTTTCCTTCCTATGAATTTCCTCAGCATGTGCTTCTCCTACCAACCCATTTGGCTCTTATTTACAATCTGTGGCAGCCTTGGAGCCAGAAAGATAATTGCACAGTGTTTCCCACGTTTTTTAATCTCACAGGCCTGAAAAATGTATTCCTCTGACAAGTAACATCGTTTTAAAAACCTAATTCATTAGCATCATCATGCTCTCAAAGAACATTCTCATACCAAATACAACTAAGAACCCCCTGAAAGATGCAATCTCAGGAGCTCTCCCGCTTATTCCATTTTATTTTTTTTCATTCTGGTTTGGATTCGGGGCAATTTTCTCACAGATCAGTCCCAGCCTATCAAGGACAACTGTAGTCATGACTGTGGACATTCTCCGGCCAGAGGACGAGTGTCTGTGCCACTTTAAGTGACAGCAGCAGAGTCTTACCTTGGAAAGAGTTTTTGGGGTTACAAAGACTGAGATGGGGAGGAATGAGGAAAAGAGGTACCACTGATCATGATGCTTTGTACTCATAAATTGACATGTCGAATTGAAACCCCCTTTATAAAACTACTTAAAGACAACAAATTTTTTTTTTGTTTTAAAAAAAAAAGGCTAACACATGCCAAACTCTTCCCCTGGCTCTGTTTTAGCTTTCTCCTTATTTATCCTTATTCTTTCTATTTATTTCCATTACTTTTTTGGCAGTATTAAGAATTGAACTTAATGTCTCACTTGCTTGGCAAGGGCTCTGCCACTTGAGCTATACACTCTCAGCCCTTTTTCTTTTAAATTTAGTTATTTTTCAGATAAGGTCTAGGGGAGTCAGGTGCAGGTGGCTCACGCCTATAATCCTAGCTACTCAGGAGGCTGAGATCTGAGGATCATGGGTTGATGCCAGCTCAGGCAGAAAAGTCCCTGCCTAAGTCTTATCTCCAATTAACCACTCAAAAACCGGAAGTGGCACTGTGGCTCAAGTGGTAGAGCGCTAGCCTTGAGCACAAAGAGGCTCAAGACAGAGTCCAGGCCCTGAGTTCAACCCCACAACTGATAAAAATAATAATAATAATAAGTTCTTGAGGTTTTTCAAATCCTTTTATCTATGTCTCCTGAGTAGCTCGGCTCATAGATATGTACCATCACACCCAATCTGAAATTCCTTTATATTAGACCCTGTTAGTGTGCTTGAGATATGGGTTCACGTGACCATCTGTGGTTAACATGCAACTGTCCATGAACACATCCATTATAAAAGGAGATGTCTCTAGGCCATCACAAATAATTGTTTCCAGAAACAATTCTGTTTCCACACACTATCTGATGGCCTTGAGGAACATTCTGTCCGTGATTGAGTGATAATAAACTCTATACAACAAATAACTATGCATATAGGAAGTGCTTTCCCTGGACTCTATAGAGTTACAGTTTTCCGCTAGATCTTACAATGGAGCTAAAGAAACCATAGTCTTCAATCTTGAAGGGACCTTGACTGAAGCTGCTCCCATTATGGACAAAAGGCTTCCAAGTCCAGATGCTCCTCTAATAAAGAGTTTGTGTCCTGACAATGCACTCTACCAATATTCCAAGTTGAAAATGTATGTAACACATTTCATATAGCCAACACCACAAGCTTAGCCTAGGCCTACCTACCATGCTCAGAACACTTACATTAACCTACAGTTGAGAAAAAAACATCCCCAATAAAGCCTATTCTATAATAGTGTTGAATATCTCGTCATTTATTGAATATGGTGCTGAAAGTAGAAAACAGAATGGGTTCCCTTCTGTGGGATCACAAACAAGACCACACTAAAGCTACCAGCACGACTATGTTTATTGCAGCCTTATTTACCATAGCTAAGATATGGAACCAACCCAGATGCCCC
>NW_012267272.1:7697074-7789993 GCF_000151885.1 Dipodomys ordii | reverse complement strand
GGCCCAAAGAAACATAGGTCCCATGGTTTCCCTTATTTGCAATAACTAGTATATGTCTGAGTCAAGCAGAAAAGGTCAGATAAGTTGATGTTAGGGGAATGAACCCCAAGATAAGTATTCAAATGTTTTTTGGTTTTTTTTCCTTTCATGCAATTGTTTCTAACATATTTATAAGATGATTTCTTTGTTGCTTTGTATGTTCTTCCCCCACCCATGCTTTCACTGTTTTTGATGTTGGTATAATTTGTGGAGGGGAAGGGAAAAAACAAATCGTTTAACTAGGGATACAGGTAGACCCATTACAACAGTGAGATGTACAAGTCGTTATGTCAAAAAATGAACTTTACAACTTTGGTGGGGGGTGGGGGGAGGATCGGGTAAGGAAGGGGAGTATGGAAGGGATGGGAAGGGGAAACAAAGAGGAGGCAACAATGCTTGATAAGAAATGTACTTGTTATCTTGCCCATGTAATTGTAACTCCTCTGTATGGTATTCTCACAATAAAAAAAATTAAAAAATAAAAAACCTAAGTAAATATCAATATTCTAAAAGAAAAAAAAAAGGAAACAGAATGGGTTCATGGATACTTTCCAGGAGCTGGGAGGTGCTGGGGATTGAACTCAGAGCCTGGCACTGTCTCTTAGCTTTTTCATTCAAAGTTGGTATTCTATCACTTAAGCCATACCTCCATTATTTTAGGGGGGAAGGGGGTGCTGTTTAATTGGAATTAATCTCATAAACTTTTCTGTCCAAGCTGGTTTTGTTCAGGTCTCGGTCTCTCTGGAGTAGCTTGGATTATAGTACCTGGATGAATATACTTTTAACTCATCATAAAGTCAAGAAACCTGTGTGGAACCATTGAAAGTTAGGACCTAGCTGTACTAATTCAATTATATCGTTCATGAGCGCCCCCTGTGGATGCTGGAGGTGATACATCCCATCCTTCCTCTGCAGAATTCAAAAAGACTCTCCTTGGGTGCTGTTTCACCGCTGAAGTGGGACATCACCCTTCACCTGAGCTCCTGCCGACCATCACGGTGAGCCACCATAAAACATCCAACTTCACAACACCCCATCACAATAAAATGACCCAGATGCTGCAGTGTATCTGTTACTAAAACTTCAGCTGTAGGTACCTTCTCTGATCTCTCCCCTTTGAAGGGACATTGCATTTGGACAGAGGTTTCTCAGAATGCTTTGCAGTTCCTGGGACAATACTATGCGTAGGAAATGTGGGCAGACCTGTTTGCATGCCTATAATTGGAACTAATGAGGGGATGAAAACAAGTGCACACACTCTCTCTCTTTCTCTCTGCAGTTATAATTACAGCTCAATTTGCTGAAATAGTATGTGTTCAGATGGTTTATAATCACTGCTCTATTATTTGTAGAATTCTCTGCTTGGGTTTGGCTTTTCAATTATGTCTTAGGTCAGCCCTTAACTTATCTGTGACTTCATGTATCTTCAGACATCCCTCAGTTTCTCTCACTTGTTTATTTTATCGTCTGAACCTGAGTGTTTAAAAAGGTTGTGTCTGTAGAATTACAGATTTTGTATATTTGGGGTATGAATTATAATGGTTAGATGAATGCTGTAACAATGATCATAATGATCAGATCCATCACCACCCGTACTGTACATCAGCTCCCTAGAACATACTCATCCTAAAATGGATGTCTGTGCTCTCTGATCAACATCTCTCACGTCTCCCAAACCAGCCCCTGGCAAACATCATTCTGCTGTTAATATGAGCATGCCTTTTTCAGATTCTGCGGGTGAAATGATACATACGTTCATCAGCTTTCCGTTACTGTGACAAAATACCTGAGTTATAAAGAAGCAAGTTTTACTTTGGCTTGTCATTTTAAGAGATTTCAGCCCACGGTCCCTTAGACACGGCAGCACAGTACAGACAGCAAGAATGTGTGGCAGAGGAGGCCTGATCAATTTTGAGGTCCAGGAAGCAAAGTAAAAAACAGCAAGAGCGCAGGGTTCAGCGGCTTCCTCGGTAGCACACTCCCCCCCATTCCTCCATTAGGCCCCTCCTCTAAAGGTTCCACCAACAGTGCCACAGGCTGGTGACCACGCCTGGACCCTTGAGAGACACTTGTGAACCACAGTAATAAAGCATTTTCCTGTCTGTGTCTGGCTTACTTGAGTTTTCATAATGCCTTCCACATTCATCTGTGTTGTCACAAATAGAGGCATTTTCTTCTTTTTATGGCTGAATAATATTCCCTGTTTTCTGTATTCATTCATTCACTGGTGGAAACTGTTTGTTTACACATATCAACTATTGTGAATAATGCCACAATGAACGTGTGTGTGCAGCTATCTCTTTGAGACATTGATTTAATTTCCCCTGGGCATATACCCAACAGTCACATATATACCCATATACCAGTAGCTGGATCATATATGCCTATTTTTTAGTCTTTGAGGAACCTTCATACTGTCTTCCATCATGGCTGAAATATAAGCTGCTATTATCTAAATATATATTTTTAATTTTATTTTATTGTCAAGGAGACGTACAGAGGGTTTGCAGTTGCATACGTGAATGAGTACATTTCTTGTCAAACACTGCTACCCCCTCCCTCATTTTTCTCCCAGTTTCCCTCCCCCAACTCTCCCCAGTTGTAAAGTTCATTTCCAACGCGGTGTCTTGTAAATATGGCTGCTGCATTGGTTTTCCCTTTGTTCTTTGCCTCATCATTTTATTATTCCCCTTCCACCAAATCAGATAAATGTATATACAAAACGCAGGGCGCCAAAATCAAATACGGCAACAACAAGGGATAAACCAAAGGGGGGAAAATGAAAGAAAAAAGAAATAACTTCACACAGAACATTAAAAACAACCACAACAAAGAAAGGCCTCTTATTTCCATATCTTGAGTTCATTTCAATTAGCATCATCTTATATTGTCTTATGTACATGGCTATTGAGCCATTGTGGTTCTTTGCTAGGACTATCCGAGACATATACTAAGTATCACAGATGAGGGAAGCCATGGACCCAAAGAAACCATGGAGGGAAACCCAAAGCCAAAAAAAAAAAAAGTGCTCAGTGCCCAGTTCAAATCCTACCCTCTTCTATGGATTTCTTAAGCAAAAATGGGTTCCTCTAAGATGCCTTAAGAGCTTACATAGCTCAAGAAACTTATCACTTACTGCCAAGTCGGAGTTCAGTAACCAGTGTCTCTCCCCAGCCAGGTGGCACACTGTCAGGGTGCAGGTCTGATGCATTGGCAGTTCTGCAGTGGTTAGTATAGTCTATACACGGCTGACGCGCAAAGGATCCTGGTCAACGAAGCTTGATTATGTGACTTTAAATCCAGGCTATTAGACACAAAGGGAGGAAAACATCTCACTGAAATGTGAGGCCATTTGAGGCCATGAAGACAAGGCAGAATGGGCGTTCTGCCTAATGGGAGAGTCAGTTTAAACCCTAATGCTTATGAGCTAGCTCTATAATCTTGGGCAAACTAATTGTTTGATGCTCCCTGGCCTCTATTTTCTCACTGTGAAAGTAAGATATTTAGCTTGCCACAGTGGATCATGCCTGTAATCCTAGCTACTCAGGAGGCTGAGAGCTGAGGATCTTGGCTTGAAGCCAAGCTGGGCAGAAAAGTCCCCATGAGACTCTTGTCTGCAATTAACCACTCAAAAACTGGCAGTAGCTCTGTGGCTGGAGTGGTAGAACACTAGCCTTGAGCACAAGGAGGCTCAGGGACAGCACCCAGGCCCTGAGTTTAAGCCCTATGATAGACAAAAAAAATTAAATTAAATTAAGATATTAGAGGAATCTAACTGCAGGATTGTTATAAAATTAAAGGAGCTAATACTAGTGGGCAGGGGGTGAGGGAAGAATGGGGGAAAGTCTCTAAGTAAACACTATCGTTTTAGTTGCTGTCTCCTGCTGGGTAAGCAGAGGCAAGCATTGTGTTGAGCTCAGTGCTGGGGCCAAGGTCAATGACAGAGGCCCATGTTCTACAACAGGGACTTCTGCCAGCAAGAGGAAATGGGTCATAGAGCTTTACAGCGCCTGTCATGAAAACATATCAAAGACATTGATATAGGAAAAGAGGTCAGGGTCAGCACCAGCAGACTCCTCCTAAGCACTGGAGCCCACCTCACGAAAATGGAGTCGATTCATCCTCATTCAGTACCCAAACCACTGGATCCTTGAGCCCAAATGTTTAAAGAGCAGTGTCTATGAAACTAGGAAAATTCAGGGGAAGGGTGGGGTTGGGAAAGATGGGGGAGAAAGATGAAGGTGATAGTGATCAAGATGCATTGTATAAAAATTATGTTAAGTGAAGTAAGCCAGGCCCCAAGAAACATAGGTCCCATGGTTTCCCTTATTTGCAATATCTAGTATATGTCTGAGTCAAGCAGAAAAGGTCAGATAAGTTGATGTTAGGGAAATGAACCCTAAGATATGTATTCAAATGTTTTTTTTTCTGTCATGCAATTGTTTCTAACACATCTGTAAGATTATTTCTTTGTTGCTTTGTATGTCCCTTCCCCACGGTATAACCCCTGCTTTCACTGTATTTGATGTTGGTACAATTTATGAAGGGGAAGGGAAAAAACAAATCATTTAAATAGGGATACAGGTGGACCCATTGCAACAATGAGATGTACAAGTTGTTATGTTGAAAACGAACTTTACAACTTTGGTGTGTGTGGGGGGGAGGATTGGGTGGGGGCCAGAGGGAAGATGGGAAGGGATAGGAAGGGGAAACAAAGGAGGAGGCTACAATGCTTGATAAGAAATGTACTCATTATCTTGCCCATGTAATTGTAACCCCTCTGTACAGTATTTTCACTATATATATATATATATATATATATATATATATATATATATTAAAAGACACATTGTACCCACCAACTGGCCTGTGGAATGGTAACCACTCTGGACAGCTACTTTAATGATAATAAAAAAGTATAACTCAATATAAAATAAAGAGTAATGTCAGAAGGAAACTATCCCAGGGAAACACTTGGACATAATACACGCTGATGCCTTCCCGCTCTTGTCCCACTTAGGAATTGAAACAGGACTGAGAGAAACCACTGGAAAGTGGAGGGGATTGAGGGCGGGGAGATGTTGAAGCAGAGCTCCTGCCACTAACTCTGGTCTCTTGACTAATATATAGGACTATGGGGTCAGCGATCATGGGGTCCACACAAGCACCTCATCTCTCCTAGAAACCATTGCAGGAGACTGGAGGCAGCAGGTCACTGAGGAAGCACCCACTAACCTTTCACAAGGGAGGTTTCTAGGGCCTATTATAAAGGTTTAGAGCAGTTGGGAGAAGGAAGCCAGGGCTGGGCTAGGATCCACCATGGTGATGGGGGGACCCAGGAAGCTCATGGGGGAGGAGAACTGGGGAAGGGGGCTGGTCCATACCTCATTCCTCCACACCCGGTCTGTGCAAGGTGGCTGAGCCTCCTTTCTGAGACTAGAGATACGACAACACAGTTACAAGATGGCAGCGGTAAGAAGCAAAGGCCCACCAGAACTATAGCTTTGGTTTCTAAAAGGGTCGTGAATAAAATTCTTCTTTCTTTGAGCCAATTTGATTAAGCTTCAACTCGAATCATAAAGTATTTTTGAAAAAGTCTCTATTTTAATTAGAAGTGATGTCTCAAACATGATTGGTAACAACTGCAACAACAAAAAACCTTGAAAGTAATGAAACAATTCTTAATACATTTGGTACACAGGAATGAAGTTAATATATCTATTGCTGAACTGAATGAATCTCATGGAGAGTACTGGGACTTGAACTCAGAGCCTGGCACTGTCCTTGAACTATTTTGTCCAAGACTGATACTTTACCATTTGAGCTACTTCTGGCTTTTTGGTGATCGATCCATGATAGGCGTTTTACACAATCTCCTGCCTGAGCTGGCTTGGGACCACAATCCTCAGAACTCAACTTCCTGAGTAGCTAGGATTACAGGTATGAGCCACCTGCACCTGCCAAAGCTTAATGAGTCTTTGGGAACCAAGGAAAACCCACTCCAAAAAAAAAAAATCCCTGAATATCAGTTTCTTGTTGTTTTAAGGCATCCTCTTCCTAGATCTATACACTGATTGCCTGATCCTCCAGGGTTGAAAAAGAAATACATTGATCTGTAGAAAGTCATCAGAGCATCAGGGCTGGCCAGGTGCTGCCCAGAGCTTCAGACTGTCCCTACAACCACAAAGGCAAAATCAGGGGCTTCCCCCAACGGTCTCTACTCTGCTGCAGCTTCTAGAGCCAATGGTGCTTATAGAACTTCACACCCCACTGCTCTATAATCAAGACATAAAGCCACTGGCATGGGAAGGGAACAGAGTCTGCAACCTCTCTGCTGTGAACACACAGCCAGCCACTGTGTTCCTTGTTGTTGACAAGTGAGAAACAAGGACCACTGTAATTCTGCAGCTCTATCTAATCAGAGGCAGGGGGAGGACGGTGCCAGAAATGGGACACAATCTGCCTCCACTTCCTGATTGGGGCAATACTGGTTTTGAGGGTGAATTTGGAGAGTACTTACTGAACACCTAGAAAGGGTGGGTGCCAGCTAGGTCTAAGGGGAAAAGGTTATCAGCCTGGCATCTTCTTTCCCTCCAATTGAGGATTAGAGATAGAGAATCAGGCCAGTAAAGCCCGTAAGAGGCTCTTAGTCAAGGATAACACCATGAATTAAATATAAGGATATTCCAAATGCTGGAGTAGAAAAGCTGGCGAGGGCCAGAGACAAGCGTGGTAGTGCCAGCACAGAAGGGCTGCCCTGGGCTCTGCATCCGCTCCAGCTCTCTGCACATGAGTCCAGCCTGATGCTACATGTCAGTTACATTAACAGAAGGCACTCGCTTCTAGGCATGCCATGGAGGCCACTGGTTCAAAGCCAGGGCCAGCCTACCATAGAGGGTGACAGGAGCTGACAAGGTGGTAAGTGAGAGTCACCTTAAATGGATTCTCCATCAGAGAGGCTTCTACACCCACCAGTGGTCCTTGGTTTGAGATACATTTCATCTTCTCTTTTCAGTACTCCTTTAAAAAGCCATGTCCATGCTCTTGGAATCACTCAGTCCTACTAGGTTCATGTGAATAAATTTAAAAAACAATTGTGTGTGTGTGTGTGTGTGTGTGTGTGTGTGTGTGTGTGTGTGTGTATGCCCGTGCACATGCACATGCACGCATGCCAGTACTGAAGCTTGAACTCAAGGCCTAGGGCTCTCATTCTGCATTTTCTGCTCATAGCTGGTATTCTATCACTTGAGCCAGCCCTCCACTTTGGGCTTTTAGCAGTTTAACTGGAGATCAGCGTCTCGTGGATTTGTCTGCTGAATCTTGATTCTCAAATCTCAACTCCTGAGTAACTAGAATTATAGGTATGAACCACCATTGCCTGGCTTAATAGTTGGATAGCTTAATAATCACAACAATTTAATAAGCATTGAAATTAGAGATAAATAGAGGGACCAGAACCCAGACAAATAGGCCAATAAAAGCTAGTGCATTTCCCTTCTAGAATGCTCTGCCCTGGGACAATGTGCTTTCAGCTTCAGATCAAATACCATGGGAGGAATTTTTTGTTGTCACAGCCTCCTCCTCTCGACTCAGGCAACGAGAAGGGAGAGATGGCACATCTGTGGTCCTGCTGCTGTCACCCTGCCCAAGGACAAAGCCCCTGGAAGTGTGGCTTGGTTTCAGCAGCGAGAGAGGCCAGCAGCGACGGGGATTAGTAGACAGCATTCAGGAAGAGGAGCCTAGGCAAGCCACATCTGACAAAAGCCAACCGCAGTAACCTGCCCCTAACTCAGATCTGGATGTCCTTTTCAACCCACATATAGACAAATAATCCCACTATAACTGACAACTTCTGCATTTTCAATTGAACAAAAACACACTATTTCTGAAAATGGACATCTAAACAATAAACACCTATTAGGGTCTTGGCCCTATAGAATTGTCTTAACCTTGGGTCCCCCGGAGAGCAATGGCTGGTGCAGGAGCCTTATGCAAGCCTGCCTCAGTATCCTCAGCATCTCAGAGGCATCCACTGGCCCTCAGGGAGATTTGCAGAGTCTTCCTTAAGCCAAAGACCAGCAGGAAATGCCCTTCGGGTGTTCCCCTGAGATACAAGCAGGAAGAGCTGAACTCACCAAGAATACGGTGTTTGTAGGTTGAAGGTTTCCACCAATAAATAGCTCCAAGTGTACATTTGCTGAGAACACAATACTGCCAGAAGGATGAGCTATTAACAGAGAATCCATGAACAGCAGACACAATGCTCCTCTCTCTTTAGTCAATGTTCTGGGGTTACTTAGGGAGGAGGGGAGTTGGAGTCCACACTCAGATGCACCCCTGCCAGTGAGGAAAACCATTTGCTCACCACAGCCCAGGCAGCCTACCAAGAATGCTGGAAGGATCAATGGATCAATGTAATGATCCTCCCCACAGAGGGAAGCCTAAACGCATTCTACCAGCGAGAAGGCTGCTCAGCACGAGAGCGCTCTTTGGGTTTCAAGTTTCAGTGCTTTTCTTCAAGAAAGGAGGAAAATCTTTGGGAAACATTACTTCATCTGGCTTCTGAACACTTCTTGCTTTGCTGTCTGGAGAGGGACCAGGGCATGGAACAGAAGGGACACCTCAGGGGGATCACTGGTCACTCCAGGACAAATTCCCAGGGGACCCAAATCTCCAGCAGGTGCCACACATGGGATTGGTTCATGGATGTTGGCTTTAGTCCAACCAGCTGGGAAAAACCAGAGCTTGGGGGACAAGAAAACCTTTCCAAATAAATGAAACGCTACTGTCAGGAAGGAAGAACTATTGGCCATCATAACCAGTTTTTAAAGTCAAGGGGTCAGGGCCACACCATTACAAACCTCACCCACCGCCACCTGGGCAGTCCCCGAGAGAACACCAGATTTGGAGTCACTGGTTTTGGTCCTCTGTATTGGGTAGCCTTCAGCAAGTCATTTAACACCTGTGAACTTTAAACTCCCATTTATTAACATAAAATGAACAGAGGAGCCCGGCGCTCGTGACTCACCCCTGTAATCCTAGTTACCCAGGAGGCTGAGATTTGGGGATCCTGGTTCGAAGCCAGACAGACAGAAAAGTCCACGAGACTCTTATCTCCAATTAACCAATATAAAAAAGATGAAGTAGAGCACTTAGCCTTGAGCAAAAAGAGCTCAGGGACAGCACCTAGTCTTTGAGTTCAAACTCCAGAACTGGCACACACACAAAAATAGTGAAGTATAAAGGGGCTGGGAAGGTGGCTCAGTGGTAGAGAAAGACCTCCATCAATGGTAGCCATTATTATTTAAATTCTACTAGTCATTATCATTGGTATAATCAAAACACATAGCCCATTCCAAGGCTCCTGGAGATCTCCACCACTTGTATGGTGTAAAGAGAAAACAAACATTCACTGATGCCAAAGCAAGTTACTTCTAACCTCATTCAGCTCGCCATTTTGGCAAAACTAGTTCTCATTCCTGAAAGTGTATACTTAATACTTGTTCTACTCTGCTCTTGAGGGACAAAATGAAAGAGCACAACACAGTTCTGAAATACTAAAATAGTGTTTCACTTGCTAACAAATGCATCGAGTTCCATGTCCTTCCACTCTACTCTAGTCTTTCCGGATACTTCCTCACAGCACCTCCTTGCCCACTTCAGGATTTTTCTCCCTCCCCTCAGCGCCCTCATTTGTGGTTCTCTTACCTCCATCTCTCTTCTAACCAACTGTCTCAGACATACCCCGCCTTAGCTGAACATGTCAGCAGCTGGCAGAGGAAGTCTCAAAGACGCAGGCAGTCAGAAAGAAGCTATGTAGTAAAGAATTAACCTTGCTCAAAAGAGACTGTGGCCGCTGCCCTGGCTTTCCAGGTCAACTGGAAGGACCTCTAGGCCACTAGAAGGAAATATCCACAGGAGTAGGGGCTTTTTGTTTATCTTGGATCTTCAGTTCCTACAGCATGGTAGTGTGACTTTGACCTTTACCAGATCAGCTCAACCTCTGAAGGGGTCCCCAGGGTGGAGTGATATCCCTCCAAGAAATGCTAGGATGCTCTGGTTGGTAATATTGTACACATATTTTCATACACTGGTTCCAAGAAAGTATGGCTTTTCATGACTCCCAGGAAGGGGAAGAATTGGGTGCCCTACAAATGGATTCTGGCCCGTGCACTTCTTATCTTGGCTGATTTTATTTCTATATTTTAGGAAACTGGAACCATGAGCTTTCAATCATTCTGTGAGTCCTTCAAGTAAGCTTGATCTTAGGACTGTAAATGTGTAATTGGCACTAGAAGTGAAGACGGGTCTACAGGCTGTCCGTCTGACATTGTAGAAGCCATTGGGGAAATCCCTGAAGTCAGCCGGGTTCCAATATGGACTAAGGAAGCCATTAAGAAAGAGAACAGTCACATCCTTGGCCCATGTCATCATTATAATGTCAATCTCAAAGCTTAAAGTTGCTACTCTATAGTCAAAATAAGTCCTTGTGGGGTACTGATGACTGAAAGACTCAATTAAGGTACACAGATGGACCTCTCCCAACCTATCCTCTCTGTCCTCTGACTTCCAGTACAACCTGGCCTCTGAGTCACATGCTATTTCTAAATCTGGCAGGGTGAATGGGTGGTAGATTGAATAGGGTTTCATATGGGAGACTCATCCTTGGAAAGAGCCACCTATGTATCCATGAATCCCATCTACTGGGAAAATGTTACAGCCACCACACCACAGAGCCTGGTCTTCAACCAAAGAGGACATTTTCCAGACAAAGGGAAGCCAGAGGGAAGGAAAAGGGTCATCTACAATAACATCCAGACCTCTCGGGACTCATGCTCCTGTAAGGACAGCTTTCCCCAGAAGGCTGGCTCCCTTCTCCTACGAAACAAAGCTCCTCTTCAACAGGGTACCACTATCTGCAGAAGTCCCTTGTCCAGATAAGGGGAAAGCAAGGAGACACATGCTTAAGTCAAGACTCCTGGGGAAAATACAAGAAGAAGAAATGTCAGCATTTGAGCACCAATGGAAATGGAAAAAAAATCTCAAAAATAGCAAGACAGAAAGAAACATACATTTGGGTAATAATGGGACTGAAGTGAGGCTGGCTGAATGTGCTATATTGGATCTGAACTAGCCACAATTATCT
Organism: Dipodomys ordii; assembly: GCF_000151885.1. Lineage (NCBI taxonomy): Eukaryota > Metazoa > Chordata > Mammalia > Rodentia > Heteromyidae > Dipodomys > Dipodomys ordii. The sequence continues at coordinate 7,778,808 of NW_012267272.1, read as the reverse complement.
TCCTTTGTTAACCCTGAATTCCAGCCAACTGCCCCCCAAGAATGTGATGTATAAATTGAGGAAAAATCCTGGACCCCATATGTTCAAAATGAAAAGGTTTGAGGGCTGCATCAGTCACTTAAGGCTAATATTTGGATTTCCTTTAAATTGCATTGTCGTCAATGGCTGTTCAGGCTGAGTTGCTTAGACAGTAAATTCTGGTTCTAGCTGCCATTTCACATTATGCTAATGTATGTGAGAAGCTGTCTCCTTGGATACTGTAGCAAATTGCTAGCTGAATCACAGAAATGCTGTCAACTTTTTTTTCAAGTTTTCCATTTTTGCTTTACCATTGTGTATAGTCAAGAGAAACCAGAAAAGCAGGCAAGGATATACATAAATATATATTTATTCTTTTTTCCCCTCAATCTGCCATTGGATTGGGGAAGAAGGAGGAGGAGGAGGAGGAGGAGGAGGAGGAGGAAGAGGAGGTAGCTTTCTTCACTGTTTCTAAAGCAATCCACATGTGTGCCTTCTTTTTATTTGAAGGTATGTCTTTACCCAAAAAGCTGTCCCTTTCAACCCTACTGCCCTGTTGGTGGGAGTGTAAACTTGTTCAACCACTCTAGAAAGCAGTATGGAGTTTCCTCAAAACACTCCACATAGAGCTCCCCTATGACCCAGCAATCCCACTTTTGGGCATTTACCCAAATGATCACAAACAAGACCATACTAAAGCTACCAACAACAACCATGTTTGTCACAGCATTATTCACCATAGCTAAGATATGGAACCAACCCAGATGCCCCTCAGTAGATAAATGGATCAAGAATGTAGTGTGTGTGTGTGTGTGTGTGTGTGTGTGTGTGTGTGTGTGTGTGTGTGTGAGATACTGTGCTTCCATCAGAAAGAATGACACAACCCCATTTGCTAGGAATTTAAAAGACTTGGGAAAAAATTATATTAAGTGAAGTAAGCCACACCGGAAGAAATATAGGTCCCATGGTTTCCCTCATTTTAATAATTAGTATACGTCTAGGATAATTTTATCAGATGAGCAGAAAAGCTCAAAAGCTATGTACATATGACCATATAAGATGATGTTAAGTGAAATGAAGCCCAAGATAGGAACACAACATTTTTTTTCTTGCTTGCTATTGTTTTTAACATCTTTAAAATGTATTATGTGATTTTTTTTGCTTCTTTTATATGTGCTTCTTCCACGGTATAACCCCTGTTTTCATTGTATTTATTGGTGCCCTGCATCTTGTATATACATTTTTCTAATTTGGGAAGGGGAAGGGAAATAACAAAAGGCTGAAATAAGGATACAGGTTGACCCATTGTAACAATGAGATGTACAAGACACTATGTTATAAACCAACTTAACAACTTGGTGGGGAGGGAGGAGTTGGGGAGGTGGGGAGGGAAGGAGGAGGTAACACTTGATAGGAAATGTACTTATTACCTTACTCATGTAACTGTAACCCCCCGTACATTATTTTTACAATAAAAACATCAAAAAAGAGAAAAAAGAGATCTTTCTTTGTTATTGTAGTTTTTAATGTATCCCCTGTTGTCACTGTACTTGATTGTGGTACCCTGAATCGTGTTTATACATTTGTCTAACTTGAGAAGGGGAAGGCGAATAACAAAACGCTGAAACAAGGACACAGGATGACCCATTGCAACAATGATACCCACAAGACACTATCTTGGAAATGAACTTTACAACTTCAGGGGGGGGAGAAGAATGAGGGAGGTGGGGAAGGGAAAGGACAGTGGGAAAACAACAAGGAAGGGAGTAACAATGCTCGACAAGAAATGTACTCACCAAGCAGAAAAGGTCAGATAAGGTGATGTTAGGGAAATGAACCCTAAGATATGTACTCAAATGTTTTTTTTCTTTCATGCGATTGTTTCTAACACATTTATAAGATTATTTCTTTGTTGCTTTGTATGTTCCTCCCCCACAATACAACCCCTGCTTTTCACTGTATTTGATGTCGGTATAATTTGTGGAGAGGAAGGGGAAAAACAAATCGTTTAAATAGGGATACAGGTGGACCCATTGCAACAATGAGATGTACAAGTCGTTATGTCGAAAACTTTACAACTTTGGTGCTGGGGGGGGAGGTGGGGAGGGTTGGTGGGGGGTGGGGGGGAGGATGGGAAGGGATGGGAAGGGGAAACAAAGGAGGAGGCTACAATGCTTGATAAGAAATGTACTCATTATCTTGCCCATGTAATTGTAACCCCTCTGTACAGTATTTTCACAATAAAAAAAAGAAATGTACTCACCAACTTACAGTAACTGTAACCCTGCTGTACAGAATCTTTACAATAAAATAATTTTTAAAAAATCTGACCCTTTATAGGAATCAGCTATAAGTGCCAGCAGAGGGAGAAAGAGAGCAAGAAACCCTAATTTTTCTACAGACTCCACTTAAAACATGAGCCTGAACTAGTGGACATTTGCTGAACCCAAAGAGAATTTGGTAAATCAGATGCATTCGCTGGGTAAGGTTGCTTTTTCTAAAGAAGGCTCAGGACTTCTGGTGTGGTGCCAACTTGGCTTGCAAGCTGGTTAACATTTGGGCATTGCTATCCACTCAACAGACTACCTCTGAGCTGCATGACTTCTAGCTACAATTACTTTTGTCTGTAAGTGGAAGAAAGACTTGGATGGCCTGTGAGCTCTCTGACATCCTCAGTCCCCAGGGCTCTGCTCTGGCCTTAGGTGACTACGGGGCTCAGAGGATAGTAACATCTTATTGGAGAATCAAAGGCTAGAGCTGAGAGCCTTGCCAGGTACTTTCCACGTTTAAGAGTTGAGATTCTGTGAGATTTCAGGTGCACAATGGGTTGTTTCCCTTATGACCCATGATGATAGAAACCAGTGCAGGTATGGATTGGAGACTGAGCTCCCTCTCCCTTTCTCTTTTGACTCATCACTCCCTTGACTAGGACTGAGCTCACTTTACCATTACCTGACCTTTATTCTAGTGTATGATGAGACTGGAGCACCTGGCAGAGCCTGGGCAGAAGCTCAGCCTGTGGGAGTCATGAAGAGAATCAAAACTCTCACTCATAGACTTCCTGGCCTGACATATTAAACTATGATGAACAATCTCTGCACTGGGGATTATTTTGCACACCTACAATTCAGTTCCCTGGTCTACTTGTTTCCAAACATACCCAGTTCTATTCATGTCCCAATGGCCACTTTTCCTACAAAAACCCTAACTTCTCTCCATTTCACCCTGGCCCATGCCATGAGTTCTAGCAGACCTAAGTTTGTTAGGATAATCAGGCTGAAGAAAGAAGCAGAACTGTGGCTTAACAGAAGACAGAACACCCTCCCTTTACCTCATGAGCACTAAAATTGAATCTGTAGAAAACTTTGAATTTGATCCTAGAACCACAAAATAGAATTCAAACAAAAAATGTTGTGCCACAACCAAATGATTATGCAGAAATTAGGCCATACTTTATCAGTTCTTGCTACAAAAAAAAATCTCTTCATTTAATGTCCATTTCTTTTTAATTATACACAAGTGATTTTTTTCTTGCTTGCTATTGTTTCTAACGTATTTATAAGGTGGGTTTTTTTTTGTTGCTTTGTACATCCCTCCCCCATGGTATAACCCCTGTTTTCACTGTATTTGATGTTGGTATAATTTGGGGTAGGGAAAGAAAAAAACTAATTGTTTAAATAGGGATACAGGTGGACCCATTCCGACAATGAGATGTACAAGACGTCAAAAAACGAACTTTACAACTTGGGGGGGGATAGGGAGTGTAGTCATGGAGATGGGAGGGCAGGGATGGTAGGGGAAAAACAAAGGAGGAGGTAACAATGCTTGATAAGAAATGTACTCATTACCTTGCTCATGTAATTGTAACCCCTCTATATGATATTTTCACAAAAAACTTATTTAAAATATAACTGCCATTGATCAAGATGCATTGTACTCATTATTGAACTGAAACACTTCTTTGCGAGCATTTAAAGATAATTTTTAATGTAAAGAATATAACTCAATTGAGAATTTGTAATCCTTTTCAATAATTAATGCTTAACAAGGGTTAGCATTTATATGATTACAAAATGGCCTTGATTTTTAATAAATCCTAATGTTTTCTTACTATAAAGTATAGGTGATCATTTTTCATTAACTTTGCTGTTGCCGTTGTTATTATTATTTTGTATCAGGCCTACAGTTTGAATTCAAGGCTTGAGAGTTGTCCCTGAGCTTCTTTTGCTCAAGATAGCACTCTACCATTTGAAGCACAGCTCCACTTCCAGCTTTTTTGATAGTTTATTGGAGATAAGAGTCTAATAGACTTTCCTACCCAAATTGGCTTTGAATTGTGATCCTCAGATCTCAGCCTCCCTTAGTAGCTAGGATTACAGGTGTGAGCCACCAGTGACTTTTATTAACTATTTAAACCTAATCTCTAGAGCATTTTTATAAAGTTTCAATGGACATTCTCTTTTGAGAATGAAGTTATACCTGTATAGTTATCCCAAATTGGTACCATTAGGCTTACAATTTATCTGAAGTCTTTTTTTATAATTATACATATATTAAATATTATGCATGTATATTACATATCATACATACATTATGGAACATATACCAAAGTAAAATAATAATAATTTCTTCCTATTTAAGTAATTTGCTTGATTTTTTTTTCTGTCATGGGGTTTGAACTCAGGGCATGGGCGCTTTTGCTCAAGACTAGCACTCTACCACTTTAAATCACAGCACCACTTCCAGAGTCTGTTTTTAATATGTTTATGATTATCTTAAAGAAAGTATTTTTGTGAATTTTGTGTTCTTCTCAAGCACAACTGTGTTTTAGACAAATTGAAAATATAATTAGTATAATTTGAGAATCATCACTTTTAAATGATTATTACCTACTTAACTCTTTGCTCCAAATATTACAGCAAAATAGACCTTTCTGGAAGATATACCATACTTAATCTGCCATGCTCCAGATAGAACCCAGGTTTCCTGTACTGCCTAAATGGGATGATTTTGTTTTCTATTTCCTAAGAATGGAGAATGAATGTGGCATATAAAAGGAGAAAGGAGGGTAAAAAATAAAAGTTCTCATATTTATGCAATGACCAAAGATGCTTCAATTTATAATACATTTATTTTAGAACTTCAGGGAACAGACAGAAATTAGCTTGGGAATTTACCAGTCCTACATCTAATTCTAAAGATATAGTAGTTCTATTAAAGTGAGAAAATAGGTGCAAATTACCAGCTTTGCTAACAGACGTGGCTGACTTTATTGAAAGTTGAGTGTTAAACACACACACACACACAGATTCACTAAAGCAAACAATCCCCTGGGTGTTGTCATAAACATTGGTTAATCCTGGTGGCAAATAAAATGTCAAACAGATTGGGAGAAGGGTCTCATATCAAAAATATACCTAGAGCTCAAAAATTAAACCCCTCCCCAATAACAAATTCCCAAAGAAACAACCTCCCCATTAATAAATGGACTAAAGAATTTAAAAGAGACTTCTCTGGAGAGGAAATAAGAATGGCCAATAGACACATGAAGAAATGTTCAACATCTCTGGCCATAAAAGAAATGTAAATCAAAACCACATTGAGATTCCATCTCACCTCATTAAGAATGGCCATTATCAGGAAAAAATAATAACAGATGCTGGTGAGGATTTGGCCAAAAAGGAATACTACTACACTGTTGGTGGGAATGTAAGCTGGTTCAACCACTCTGGAAAGAAGTATGGACGTTCCCCAAAAGACTAAACATAGAACTCCCCTATGATCCAGCAATCCCACTCCTGGGCATTTATCCAAATGATCACAAGCAAGGCCACACTAAAGCTACTAGCACAACTATGTTCATTGCAGCATTATTTACCAGAGCTAAGATATGGAACCAGCCCAGATGCCCCTCAATCGATGAATGGATCAAGGAAATGTGGTATATATACAAAATGGAGTTTTATGCCTGAATCAGAAAGAATGACATCACCTCTTTCATAAAGAAATGGAAAAACTTGGTAAAAATCATATTAAGTGAAGCAAGCCAGACCCAAAGAAACATAGGCTCCATATTTTCCCTCATTTGTAATAATTAATATATGTCTAGGATAGTCCTGGCAGAGAATCATAATAGCTCAATAGCTATGCACATATAAAATGATGCTAATTGAAATAAATTCCAAGACACGGAGACAACAGGTCTTTTTTTTTTTGATTGTTGACCTTGTTGTCACCAATGTACTGTATCTAGTTCTTTCTTTTTAGTTTATTTCACTTTTCTTTTCCTATTGTTTATCTCTGGCAATCACTGTCTTTGATTCTGGTACTCTGTGTCTTGTATATACATACACTTATCTGATTTGGGGAAGGGAAGGGGAATAATGAAATGCTGAAACAAGAACAAAGAATGACCCATTAAAACAATGATATCCACAAGACACTATGTCGGAAATGAACTTTACAACTCCAGGGTGGGGGAAGGAGTGGGAAGGAAGGGATAGTGGGAGAAAAATGAAGGAGTGGGTAACAATGTTTTAGAAGAAATGTATTCATTACCTTACTCATGTAAGTGTAACCCCCTGTACAGCATCTTTACAATAAAATAATAAATTCAAAAATTATCCTAAGGTCAACCAGGAACACTTGCACAGACTTATAATTCCAGCTAGTTGGAATAAAAAGACAATAAGATCTTACATTGGAAGATAACTTGAGCAAAATTTGTAAGACTCTATTGCAAAACCAAAATAAAAATAAAAGTGCTAGGGGTATAAGCTCAAGTGAGAGAGTGCTTCTCTGGCAAACATAGAGCCTGGCCTTAGTCCCCAGTACTAGAAAAGAAAAAGGAGAAAGGGAAGGAAGAGAAGGAGGTGGAAGAGGAAGCAAGAGAAAAAATAAGAAAATTTGAAGACTGGCATAATAGAAATTATATGGTTGAAAAATCAAAACCAAACATAAATGAAGAAATCTTCACACAAGTGGGATACCATCAAGCATACATGTAATGAAGTCCCAGAAGACAAAGAGTGAAAGAAATGGAATAAACATCTGAATAACTGAAGGACAACAGCTTCCTAAAATTAATGAAAATCATTAAATACCACATTCAAGAAGTTCAATGAATTCTAAGCAGGATAACCACAGAATGTCCATACTTACACCAATTATAGTCTAAGCCTTGAATGTCAGAAATAAAGAGAAAATCATGAAATCAGCAAGAGAAAAATGACCCATCATAAACAAGGGAACAAATAAGCTCATTAACAGCTGACTTCTTATCTGAAACAATGGGGGCCAGAAGGCAGGGGGATGACAGTCAGAATGCTAACAGTGCTGGGAATGTGGCTCAGTGGTAGAGTGCTTGCCTAGAATGCATGAAGCCCTGGGTTTGATATCTCAGTACCACATAAACACAAAAAGCCAGAAGTAGCACTGTGGCTCAAGTGGTAGAGCACTAGCCTTGAACAGTGCCCAGGCCCTGAGTTCAAGCCCCAGGACTGGCAAAAATAAATAAATAAATAAAATAACACACACACACACATATAATGCAGAATGCTAAAAGTAAGGGACATATTAGAGAAGAATTCTATATTTATCCAAAATAATTTTCAAGAACGAGGGCAAAAGAAAGACATTCCCAAATAATTGAAGACTGCGAGATTCCATTGTATCAGGCCTTCTTTCCAAGAAATAAGATAAATACTTCATGTATTTATCCTTTGCAAGTATGAAAATAGAAAAATGAAATTGTTTTAAAGAGTGGGAAAGGGATAGGGGACAATGATAGAGTGGAGAGGTTGATAGGGATATATTGCTTGCACATACAGAAACACAAAAATGAAACATTCCTTGGACAACTAATAAAAAAGTCCCCTAGGCTGAAAAAAAAAACTATTGAATATAACATGAATCCACATGAGGATAAAAAGAACACAGAAAGGTAAATACATATGTAAATAGAAAAGTTCTCTCAGATTTTTCTCTTTTCTTCATTTCTTAGATTTAAAGGCCTAAGACTTATTAAATAATAACAGAAGACCCGATAGTTTATGAAATAGAAAGATGAAATATGTATGATTATAATAGATAGAGGGAAAAGAAATGGTGTCAGAATAGTATCTACACTTTACCACAATTAAATTAATTTTAACATTATGACAAGTGCAAGATCCTAACATACTTTTTAGAAAAAACGCTAATAAAAATCACACAGTAAAATAAGTTTTAAAAAAAGAATTAAAAAAAAGCCATAAAGGAGGAACAAAAAAATAAAAATGACAGGACATATATAGAAAAAATATCAAAATGACAAAACAAATCCAACTATATCGATGTTTCATAAAATGTGAATGGATAAAACATTCCAATAAAATGGTAGAGATGGCCAAGTTAAATTTAAAGGAAAAAGATACAACTAAATGCGGTCTATAAAAGATAATTTTTTTAGACTCAAAGACACAATGAGTTTGAAATTGAAAGTTTGGGGTCTTGGGTACCAGAGGCTCATGCTTAAAATCCTAGATACTCAAAGGCCAAGATCCAAGGATTAAGGTTCAAAGCCAGCCTGGGAAATAAAGTCCCTGAGACTATTATCTCCAACTGACTACCAAAAAGATGGAAGTAGAAATGTAACACCAGACTTAAGTGAAAAAGCAAATGAGCAGTGCTCAGGCCCTGAGTTCAAGTCTCAGTATTGGCACAAAATAAAGTATGGGAAAGATGTAACCACCAGCAGGCTGCCCACACCTTGCACAGAATAAGAAATCCTAGAAGCCAGTATTCTTTATGCCTAGCCTCCTTCCTTACCCCTCCTTGTCTTCTGGACACACTGTTCCTATAGCACACATATCTGGAGCTGAGAGATTGACAAGGGGAAACTGAGGAAAGGCAGTTGTTATCAGAATAGGAACAACTAGAAAGCATTCTGTGATCTAGAAGCTGGATTTGAAGGCTTCAACCATCATTCAACTGTTAAAAAACTAAACTACTGAACCCCAACATATTCCAAAAGACATTCCACACCTGCTGTAACTTGAACTTAACTTCAGAAACAGAACCTATAGATTTTTGGTTACCATCTTAGAATGACAGTAAGAGCTGTTGGGAACATAGTAGGACTGCGTCTGAAGGTGGAGGCAGAGAAACAAGAAAGTGTGAGACAATTCCTCAGTCTCTGGGGAAACATAGGAGGCTGGTTTCCCTAGGCCTAGATTTTTGTTTTATGCGGCCTTTTGCTTGATTTGGAACAGCCACGTAGAAATACCTTGAAATATCTTTTCTTTTTTAAATATCTTCTTAGCTTACCTTCTGCATGTGGTATTTCTCTTACATACATCCCTGGACGCTCCTTCTTAGTCTCCTGTTTTGGATTATTCACACTTCTGGTATTCTGACTCCATAAATTGCTTCTCTATGTCACCTGTTCCTCGGCGATCACTACCACTTCATGCTGATTCACCCCTGAACCCCAAATTCACACACATTCATTATGGATGTAGAAAAGGACTCCTCTAATAATGCACCTCTCCAAAACAAACACCCTTTACCCCAATTCCACATCCAATGCTGACAGCCACACCTTGAAAGTATTCCCTAGATCCATCTTCTCTATTTGGCATCTCCACTAGTACCTGGTTCAAACTACTTTCCACTCAAAGTATTCTCTTCCAGTAGGTGCCCTTCCTTCTGTGCTCCTCCCTTCAGAAAATTCTCCTCCAAGTGCCCGAAGCAATACTTTCAGGGATAGTTCTTAGGAGGTCACCTCACCAGGGAAGCACCCCAGTGCTTCCTTCATAGTTGGAAAATAGCCAGAGGATTTTCAGCCACACCAGTCTTCCTGCATATTCCAAGTACCTCCTGCTCTAGGCCCTGCACTTACTTGCTCTTAGCTCTACCTTGAAAGCTCTCCTTCAAATACCCAATTGGGTTTCCCCCACAGGTTCTTCCTCACCTGATCTGTGTAGCTTTTCCCGATCTGTTTGAAATAAACTAAGCTTGATTTATCTTTCTAGAACTCTATGATTCCTTTAATTTAACTATAAAGGTGTTTGTGGTCTTTTATTACCAGTGGAATTTATTTGAGCTAAGAATGTCTATTCAGTTCACAGCAAAATCCCCAGCAATATATTATTTTTTGTAAATCTACATCGTGATTTGTCAGCGACTGTTAAAATTAGGTCACCTTCGCTCAGAGTCTGGAACATAAAGACAATGCGTACAGAAGATCAATACGTGACTCAAACATTACTCTTTCTGATTTTGACTTGCAGTCAACAAGATTGAGAAAAACCAAAAGGTGTTGAGTTACCTTTCCTGGGGAACCTTGAGGTAGCAGCACTGGGCAGTGGTGGCCACAGCCCTCTCAGTGACTGAGCTACCCAGGATCCTGCCAGCCTCACTGACATCACCTGCCTCTGAAAGACTCTCATACACATTCCACACACAGACACCGATCAAACAAGCAAGGAACAGATGATATCCCACTTAAGAAACAAAGCAGATTTAAATGAAAGCCCTTCCTTTCCACTGAGAATGCTGAGTCCGATTAGGCCCACTTTTGAAATCTGTTTGAAAGTCAAAAATTCACAACAACAACAACATTGGAAGAGGTAAAATAAGTGAGGGAATGGACATAAAGGCATAATTTCTTCTACCAGCAAGGAATTCTTATCACTTCTCAGCAACTTTTATCACGAGTGCTACTTACAGATCTTGACTGGTTTCTCTTCAGGTCCTTGAGTTCAGAAATGCACGTGGTTGCCTTGCAGCTTTTGAGGGAAGAAAGTTTGGGTCTGTTAGAAGATGTATCTTGGGTTCTAGAACCTCAGAGGCTGGGCATACAGAAGAGGGCAAAGACACCCAGAATGGTTGAGTCCAGGCCTACTCATGGTGGGAAGCCTCTACCATCCTATGATTCCCTTGCATCCTTGCTATCAGTGGGACTGGGAATTTGACTTTGTGGTCAAGGGGCTTGCTCTGTGTGCCCTCTAGTGAAAGACCTCCGATGTGTTCCTTGTTTTCATACTTCTAATGGCTTCAGATTTATAGCTTTAAAAAGCTCTCTTGTTGTCGCAAAGCTATTTAGAAAAAGACACTAACAAGAAGTAGCATTTCAGATTTTTAAAACTGACGCAGAGATTCTACAGAAATTCCTTTCCCCTAAAAGGGAAAAAATATCAAGAGATAAGACAACTATAAAGTGGAATAAGATTTTATCGATATGACTTCCCTTGGGCCCAGGAACAGTAAAAGAAGCTCCTGCGCACATGAGTCACAGGATCCTGCTGAGGTCCTAGCAGTGTGTGTGTGTGTGTGTGTGTGTGTGTGTGTGTGTGCACGGGAGGGGGGGGGAAACAGGGAGAGGGGAGGTAAGCCACTGATCCACTGAGTCACAGGATCCTGCTGAGGTCCTAGCAGTGTGTGTGTGTGTGTGTGTGTGTGTGTGTGTACGGGAGGGGGGGGAAGCAGGGAGAGGGGAGGTAAGCCACTGATCCACTGAGTCACAGGATCCTGCTGAGGTCCTAGCAGTGTGGGGGGAGGTGGTGGGGAGGGGGGGGTAAGCCACTGATCCACTGAAGAGAACATGTAGCTTTTTATGGGAGATTTTTATATATACACCAGTCCTGGGCCTTAAACTCAGGGACTGAGTGCTGTCTAAATGAGGTTTTTTGTTTTGTTTTGTTTTGTTTTTTATGCTGAAGGCTAGCACTTCTACCACCTGAGCCACAGCTCACTTCCAGATTTTTGGTGGTTAGTTTAAAAGACAAATCTCATGGACTTTCTTGCCTGAGATAGCTTTGAACTGTGGTCCTTAGATCTCAGCTTCCTGAATAACTAGAATTACACATGTGAGCTACAATTGCCCAACAGGAACATGTAATTTTACAGCAAAGCTACCAGTAAATGAAGAAATGATGGCGTGTTAACCTTGGACAATGGGCTGTGCCACACTGAAACAGTTATATTAAAGTATATCTGTGATAATAAAGTATACCTGTCTTTGTCCTCTTCTTCTGTGGGCCCAGCCTCTGACATTGAACCCAAGATACAGCTTCTATTTTTCTTCATAAATGGAGTTATGGAGCTATGACTGCCCTTATTTGACTTAATAATTCTGGCTTAATGTGTGAATAATTTTCACTTAGGCAGTAATCTTGCAGGCTAAAATAGTTACTTAGGAACTCTCCATCAGGCACCTAGTAGGTCTTGGTAATAAATGGTAACTGTAATGTTTTCAGGACAGAATTTCAGCAACCATGAGAATGTCCTGGTCCTTCTTACCTTCTCATGCTCCTCAGCCTGTCTGGCAGTATGTTGCTTAGCCTCTGTCTGACCCATTCCCAGGTGCACATATTGTATCTTTTCCTGCACATCTGTCCATAGGCACTGCCCAGGCCCTTCTACCCACTATTTTTATTTATTTTTTATTTATTTTTTTTTGTCAGTCATGGGGCCTGAGCTCTGGGCCTGGGCGCTGTCCCTCAGCTCTTCAGCTCAAGGCTAGTGCTCTACCACTTGAGCCACAGTACCACCTCTGGCTTTTTCTGCTTATGTGGTGCTGAGGAATCGAACCCAGGGCCTCATGCATGCAAGGCAACACTCTACCACTGAGCCACCTTCCCAGCCCTACCTACTATTTTTAAATGCCCCTTTTCCTGATTTTTGGTTGTTTACTTGTTTGTTAATTTGTTTTTCTCTGGGGTGGAGGTTTCTGGCAGAGACTGCATCTTCATTAGTTTGTGAAGGGCCTATCAGTTAGACTTCTGGAGATAAAGGCTTCTCTTACCCAACACAGTGTCCTCTGGGCCCCCAATGCACCTGCGGAAGGTGCTTCAGGAAGATGTGTTAGGCTATCGAGTCTTAGGTAAGCTGGAGCCAGGCTGTGCCTTCAGAGGAAATCAAGGCTGTCTGAAAAATAAAGGGACCGACCCCAAGCCTTCCTTTCCTCTAGCCTGGCATTCTGAGAATGCCCTCCTATTTGTTGCAAGGTGGGGAGAAAGCAGATTATGCTTTGTGATTTCGTGACTCCTGAAAGATGATGATGATACTGGATGCTTTTATTTGATCCTGTCTGATACATTAAGGACTAAATTAATGAGAAAGGAAAGACTACATCCATGTGTCTGGAGAGGGGACCAGGGGAGAGCCCTGTCCGGCCAGGTGCTCAGCAGGAGCCTCTGGCTGAGAGAAGCTGATTGTGCTGAATGTCCAGGTGCCTTGGATTAAAGGAGGCTGACACTGGGCTCCTGCTTTGCCCCAGGTGTGTCAGACGCTCCACCTTTGTTCTTTCCCCAGAGCTTCAAAACTAAGTGGTTCTCCTACTCTAGGAGTAGGTTCTCCTACTCTATGCTTTCTCTCCTTTAGCCATTCCCTTCTGGTCTTGGCCCTGTGACACACAAGAAGGCAGATAGTAGTGGAAATAGCTCTTGTTCTGCAGTGACATTGCTTCACTTTCAACCCTTCCTCTGTTCCTCACCAGCTGTGTGACTTTGAACAAGTTACATAACTTCTCTGTGCTTGAATTTTCTTATCAATAGGGTAGGATGTTAGTAGTAGTTTCTCCTCATGGGGTTTGTACGATAAGTCAGTAAGTAAGTGTGTGACTGTTATAAAAGTCAACTTGAGAGGACAAGGGGTTGGGAGAGCTGTGGGGGAGAATGGTGAAGGGAGTGACCTTGATCAAGAGGCCTTTTTCTCATAAACTGACATGTTGAGATGCTAGCCCAACTACTTAAAGAGAATAAAAATCTAATTTTAAAAAAGAAAGTGACTTAGGTTATATGCCCAGGAGACCTTGAAGCTCAGTTTCTACATTTGTACTATTTAGCTGTATTAAACTAGGTAGTTGATAACAGCCTTCTTGAGAGGTGTTTGAGGGGATGATAGTAGTGAAGAAACTCAATATAAAATGTCAGAAATACAGAAATCGCTTTACCGCAGCAGCCATCATTACTACTGCTGCTTTAGTGCTGTTGTGGCGGCGGTGGCGGCGGCTGCTATGAACAATAATAATTGCAAGGAATTGGGCCAGGAATGTCTTCCATGGGGGAGTTTTGATTATGTAAAACAAATCCCGCAAGCACTGGTTCTCACGATGGCTTGACTATGGTGTGTGCGCATGTGAACTTGTGTTGCACTTCGTGCCCAGGGGTCCGAGTTGTGAGCTGGGGCCCAGGAGAGGTGTGTGGTCCATGGCGTGGAGCTTCATGACCAAAAGCCTTTCCTCCAGCAGCAGGTGCTTGCTGTGCTTAGACCAGTTACTGTCGGATTGGGCTGTTACAACATGAGACTGTCCCTCCAGTCCACCCCTCATGGTTCCGCTCTGCTGCACCTGTCACTGTTCTGCTGTCTGCTTTAACTTGTGCAGCTTGAGACCCTTGCCAGAAGTCGAGAAATGGCCAGTGTTATGGTCTTTCTTGGATTTCCTAAACTCCAGAACCATGTTCCCATATAGCCTCTTTTTGTTTTCTTTATAAATTACCTAGTCTTCTGTATTCTGTTATAACAGAAAAAAAACTAAGATAATTCTGTAAGCTTAAAATGGGATTCCTTAAGGTAAGGCATACTTGTGTTGAATTAATCATCACCTCCACTACAGTTTGCTTCTGAATTAGCATAATGATATTAGATAGAGGTTAAGTCTCAGATTTAATATAGCCACATGCAATTTCTTTTTTTAAAAAAAATTCCAACTTTTCTGAAATGTATCTCGGGGGAAAGGATGAAATTGTATCTACCACTGAAGGAAATGAACTTTTCTCATTTAGAGAAGAGAAAAGACTCCAAGTGGAAGCCACACAGCCCCACTCACGCTGGCAGGACATCACGACGGGCTTCCCTCTTTGCTGCCCATGTGATCTCCCACAGAACAGAAGGCAGCGCTGGCATCCAGCTGGGAACCCATGGCTCACTCACGTAACCCCGGCTGAGACTGGAAGGCCTGCACTTGGAGTTCAGCCTGGGCACAACGTGCGTGAATAGCTGGGTGTGATGGCATGTGCCTGTCCTCCCCGCTATGTGGGGACTGGGGGAGGAGTGGTAAGATCAGCAGGATCTTTCCTATCACGGAGGCAGAAAAGCCCATGAGAATCCATCTCAATGGAAGAAGCTGGGCATGGGGAACACTTGATTTTCCAGCTACAGCAAGAACCCTAAAATAGGCAGATCCAGACACCAGCCTGGGCAAGAAGTGAAGCCTATGCCATTAATAACTAGTATAAACCTAGCAAGTGTGAGGACCTGGGTTCAAACCCCAGTATCACAAGAACCACAGGAAGTAGAGGAGGAGGAAGAGGAGGAGGGAGAGGGGGAGGAGGGGGAGGGGGAGGGGGAGGTTGAAAGGGAAGAGGGAAGAACAAGAAGAAGAGGAGGAGGAAGAAGAAAAGAAGGAAGTGGATGAGGAGGAGGAGAAGGCAGTGGAGGAGGAGGTGGAGGAGCAAAGGTAGGAAGGAAGGAAGGAAGGGAGGGAGGGAGGGAGGGAGGGAGGGAAGAAGGAAGGAAGGAAGGAAGGAAGGAAGGGGAAAGCCCCTCCTCAGGTGGCAGAGAAGGAGGAAGGTTTGGATGAGCACTGGAGGAAGCTGGATGTAAACGCCGTGAGCAGGACACGTGCTGTCAGGCTTGTTTCAGGGCCTCCCATGGGTCTGGGTGGACAACAAGTGGTGTGACAATGTAATGTGTCCTCCAAAGCTCATGGGTTGGAAACTTAATCCCCAATGCAAACATGTGGAGAGGGTCATAAGGACTGTGACCTCACCAATGGATTAATGTTCTTCCGGAAATGGGCTCCCTGTAACAAGAATGTGTGTGATGAGTGAGTTCTGCCTCTGTGTGCTTACTCGCTCTCTTCTCTCTATCCCTCTCCTCTCCTCTCCCCTCCCATCTCTTGCCCTTCCAAACCTTCCATCACAGGGCATTGCCACACACAACCACACCTGACTACATGCACAGCACACCAGTGTCTTGATGTTGCACTCCCAGCCCCCACACTGATGTGCAACCAATTTTTTTTCTTTATAAAGGACCAAGTCTATTAAAAAGAAACTTCTCTGAAGAGGAAATAAGAATGGTCAATCGACACATGAAGAAATGCTCAGCTTCTCTAGCCATAAAAGAAATGCAAACCAAAACAACATTGAGATTCCACCTCACCCAGTTAGAATGGCTATAATCAAGAAATCTAATAATAACAGATGCTGGAAAGGATGTGGCCAAAAGGGAATCTTACTGCATTGTTGGTGGGAGTGTAAACTTGTTTAACCACTTTGGAAAGTAGTATGGAGGTTCCTCAAAAGACTCCACATAGAGCTCCCCTATGACCCAGCAATCACACTTTGGGGCATTTACCTGAATGATCACAAACAAGGCCATACTAAAGCTACCAGCACAACTATGTTTATCGCAGCATTATTTACTATAGCTAAGATATGGAACCAACCAGATGCCCCTCAGTAGATGAATGGATCAAGAAAATGTCACACACACACACACACACACACACACACAAAATGGAATTCTATGCCTCCATCAGAAAGAATGACACTGCCCCATTTGTTAGGAAATGGAATGACTTGGAAAAAATTATATTAAGTGAAGTAAGCCAGGCCCAAAGAAATATAGGTCCCATGATTTCCCTTATTTGCAATAACTAGTATAAGTCTAGGACAAGCAGAAAAGGGCAAAAGCTATGTACACATGACCATAGAAGATGATGCTAAGTGAAATGAACTCCAAGATGGGGACACAGCTGTTTCTTTTTTCTTTTTGCTATTTTTTAACATCTTTATAATGTACTATGTGATTTTTTTTGTTTCTTTGGTATGTTATAGCCAAATGGTTATACCCATGGTATAACCCCTGTTTTCTCTGTATTTGATGTTGGTACCTTGCATCTTGTATATGCATTTTTTCTAATTTGGGGAGGGGAAGGGAAATAACAAAATGCTGAAATAAGGATACAGGTTTACCCATTGTAACAATGAGATATACAAGACACTATGTTGTAAACCAAGTTTACAACTTGGGGGAGGAGGAGGAGTTTGGGAGTGGGGAGGGAAGGGATGGTAGGGGATAAACAAAGGAGGAGGTAACAATGCTTGATAGAAAATGTACTCATTACCTTTCTCATGTTACTGTAACCCCTCTATTTTTTACAATACTATTTTTCACAACACTATTTTTACAATTTAAAAAATAGGGGAAAAAAGGACCAAGTCTGTGGCACTCTGTTACAGTAACACAAAATAAGACAGGATTATGTAACCATTGTATACCAAAAAGGAAAAAGATGGATATATTCCGAAGAGAGAACAAGACAACTGTTTTCCATTACTGTTTTATGGGGGGACTCAGACAGAATCCCCAACTTCATGGTGCCCACATTCTACCTGGGGAGATGATGCATAAGAAATACACAGATAGTACATATATATTTCAGAGAGCAATGAGCTCTATAAAGAAACTGTGTTTAGGACCGAAGAAAAGAGGTGAGCAGGACACTCCACGAGGCCGAGACTCTCCTGGAGCAGAACACTTCCCTAAGCCTGATCTTTGTGACATTCTGACACCTGACGTCCGTTGGGTCATCTGATCTCAACCTTCATTTCTCTACAGTCCAATTCTCCACCTACATCATACTTCCAGACCCCCTCCTCTGTGCCCCAGTTATACAATTATCCATTTATATCCATCTCCTCCAATTTTAACCCTATGTCATCTACTCCGTGAGCCACCTCCTCCAGGAAGCCATCTCTGGTTCCTATATCACTTAACAATATTTAAATTCCTCTTAATTACTAGCTTTCAGGTTGGGTCAGGAAATGCCTTGTAGATTTAGTCGAATTTGTCTTTAAATCCTTTTATTTGAGTTACTCTCATTGGTTTTCATACGTCCTAGCTCCAGGAGGATGGATAACACTGCAGATACTCTTCTCTACACTTGAAAGCACTTCACATTGTGTCGGGCCTAGTACATAGTAACTGGACTCATGAACAAAAGATTGGTCACTTACATTGCTGGAAATGGATCGTTACCTTGTAAGGGTGTTTCAATTCCATTTTATTCAGGAAGTAATACATAGTTGAGAGAATGATTTCATTTCAGCAGAAAGAAGCATAGCCCTGTTGGGATGAGCTATCAACAAAAGTGAACAACACTGCTGCCATTCTACTGTAGACATGCAGGACTTGAAAGAAAGAGACCCTGACTCTTATCCAGATGCATTCCCTCAGACACAGAGCTGGATGACATCTCAGTTGTGCTGGGTCTGTGCTAAACAAGCTTTTCTCCTGAATCTACAGCAGATTTCACATGTTGCAGGTTTAATCAGAGTTAAAAAATTAAGGACTCAAATGTTTTTTCTTTCTTGCTATTGTGTCTAACATATTTATAAGATATTTCTTTGTTGCTTTGTATGTCCCTCCTCCACGGTTTAACCCGTTTTCATTGTATTTGATGTTGGTATAATTTGTGGAGGGGAAGGGGAAAAACAAATTGTTCAAATAGGGATACAGGTGGACCCACTGCACCAATGAGATGTACAAGATCTTATGTCGAAAATGAACTTTACAACTTTGGTGTGGGGGTGGG
The DNA here is from genome assembly GCF_000151885.1 of Dipodomys ordii. Lineage (NCBI taxonomy): Eukaryota > Metazoa > Chordata > Mammalia > Rodentia > Heteromyidae > Dipodomys > Dipodomys ordii. The sequence continues at coordinate 7,760,204 of NW_012267272.1, read as the reverse complement.
GGGGGCGGTGGGGCAAGGGAGAAGGAGGGGCAAGTGGGGGGGAGTATGGGAAGGGATGGGAAGTAGAAACAAAGGAGGAGGCAACAATGCTTGATAAGAAATGCACTCATTATCTTGCCCATGTAATTGTAACCCCTCTGTACAGTATTTTCACAATAAAAAAATTAATAGCCTCTATTATCCTTCAAACTTCATAGCTCCCATCCCTATTCCAAGGCTCTTTTGTGGCCCAATGATGGCTCTCCAGAGAGGCCCAGATCACAGCTTTTATATAACAGAAGTCAGATTTACATTTGATTTCATGTAGAACATCTCTATCATAGGCCATAATGAAATGTACTAGACAATTCACACAACCAAAAAGAATATGGACTTGGGAAAGTCCTGAAAGCAAATCTACTTGTAGTGGGCTAGTTTTTGTCTCTATTTCAGTTGAAAAATCGAAGTTTCTGTCATGGGAGCTGGCTCACATGTACAGCGTGGCTGTGCTTGAGTTTGGAGATAAGTGGAAACATATGAGCATTATTTGCAGAAACCAGAGTGTGCGGAAGAGTGTCCTCCAAAGGGCAGAGAAATGGTACTGAGACCTCGGTGATTTCTCTCCTGCGGTAAACTCAATTGGCTCTCAGAGTCTTTTGTGTGTGTTTCTACTTTGTAGATATTCTCAAAAGAAGACTCATCCCCGGTAGCAAAAGTTAAGCGTGGAGCCCCAGAGCTAAATTCCCTGCAAGTGCAAAACCAAGAGAACTCTATCCACCAAAGTCCTCCTCTCTTCTAACCGAAACCTAGGCTCTTCTTGGGCCTCTCCAGGCTTCTTCTTTTCCTCTCTTAACCACCAATCCATGGTTCTTATTTTCCTTCTTACCCACCAGTGTCTCCAGCCTCTTCTAGCAGAAACCTGGGCCTCTCCATGGTTCTCATCTTCCTTTAGTGGGAGTGGCACCAGGGAGCCTCCCCAAGGGAATGCTTCTTTCCTCCTGCCTCTCCAGCCAATCCCCTTGTTCCTTTTCCTCATTTCTTCCCTGGAAGTACAACCTGCCTACACTTCCCACCATTCAGACCCACACTTTTTCATTTAGGAAACTAATGCTTTTTTTAATTTTTATTATATTGTAAAGATGTTGTACAGAGGGGTTACAGTGACGTGAGTAAGGCTATATGTACATTACTTGTCGATCATTGTTACCCCTTCCCTTGTTGTTGTCCCACGATCCCTTCCCTCCCCCACCTCCCACACTCCTCCCCACCCCATCCTCATTCCCACCCACCCCCGAAGTTGTAAAGTCCATTTCCAATATACTGCCCTGTGGGTCTCATTGTTGCAATGGGTCATCCTATGTCCTTGAGGAAATGAATTCTTATGACTTCATGATCACCTCTCTTCCTGACTGTCCTGTCTATATTCCTCATTCAATTTTTTAGCCACAGTCCAGTCTGGAGGACCACAGATAGCTACTTGGATACACCACTATCACAGTCTCTACATGCCCCAAACTCACATCATTATCCCTTTTCCTCCTGCTTCTTGTAAGAACACCCAGGCTCAAACACTGAGTCACGCAGACATTTACTCATCCATAACTTACTCACATGATTTTTTTATTTCCTGCATCTTTTCAAACCAAATTTGAATCTATATTATATCTACTCAAAATGGGACCTTCTCTACTCTTTCTTTACTGTGATCATGATTATCTTTCAAGTTCCATTTTAGGTCTAACTCATCTCTCCCTTTCTTAACTGTCAAAGGCATTTTTATCTACCATAACATCATTTGATGAAACAGCTTAATAAAGTTCCACCTTGTTTGTGGAAACATACTATATCTGAAAGTGATGTTTTATACACTGGCCTATATGCTTCTGAATTTTAGGGATTGCAGGGAATTTTTAGAACCCTACTGTTCTAGCATATAATGAATGAGTAATCTGTTACAAACTGCTTGTCTAGGGACCTGGTAGAAAAAGATAACCAAAACATATAAGCTTAGAGAAAACAATAAACCCTTAGAGAATGGGATAAGATTGAACCGCGTTTCAAAATACCCATAGCATCAACTTTGCCCTTCTACTAATTTTAGTAGAAGGTTAAGAGCACTGGATTATGATTGTCCCGTGATTGTTTAAAATAGAAATACATGTGAGTATTTAATGGCAGGTGCATATCTGGGTCTTGGAAGATCAAACCAAAAGGACTAAAGACTTCAACTCTTTGCTTAGTAAAAATGGAACCTGGAAGCATCTCCTTGACATGGCAGTCGTTACGTAATGTCAGTGCTTGGTTCAAGCTCACTTCAGTTACTTCTGTAACTGGTACCTGCCTGGCAATACACATGGCCAGAGACCCACACACAACAGGATTCAATCATGAGGAAGAACACCCAGGGAGGAGAAGGAAGACTTGCCCGGATCACACTTCTCCTGCCCCAGCCACGACTTCATATGTATCATGTTAACTGTCTCACCCAGCCCCACTGCCTCCTCCCTCAGCTTCATAAACAGCTCCCCTCCTGGGCTGAGATGTCCATCATGACTTGCTATGCAACCACCAGCCCACAGAGCAGAGGAAGTGGTGACTTTTATTCTCCCCTCCCAAGGACAAAAAGACTGAGAGGTCCCTGTCTCCTTTGAAATCTCCAAACAGAAGTTAATTGTTGGGTTCAGAGGACAAAACAAGTGACCATCCCAGCAGCCCTCAGCAATACCCCAGAGTCCCTGGCTGACCTCCATAAACTCAGGGGCAGCAAATGTTTTCTTCTTCATCAGCCAGCACAGGAAATCAATCCATGTCACATGCATTTGCTTGTTTACCCTTGTTCAAATTTTATTTTAGACTGAGTGAAAAGCCTACACAGCCCCTTTCCTAATGATAGAGAAATTAAAGTTCCTTAGCATAAAAACAACAAATCTTTTCTGTAATGATTACAAAATACAGCCTTTGTTGCTAATTCATGAAGAAAGCCAGATGTGAAAGGAAAAGGGAAAAGAAGCAAAAGGACAAGAGAGTAAAGTGAAAAGTGGTATCAGAAAGGCAAGCAAGAGACTGGGCTCTGTGGCTCATCCCTCTAATCCAGGCCACACAGGAGGCTGAGATTGGGAAGATGATGGATGATTCAAGGCCAGTCTTGCGGGGGGGGGGGGGGAGTTGATAAAACCTCATTTCAACTAACAAAATTGAGTGCAGTAGTGCACCCTTGTCATCCCATCTCTGTGGGGGAAAGAGGGAGGGAAGGAAGGAAGGAAGGAAGGAAGGAAGGAAGGAAGGAAGGAGGAAGGAAGGAAGGAAGGAAGGAAGGAAGGAAGGAAGGAAGGAAGGAAGGAAGGAAGGAAGGAAGGAAGGAAGGAAGGAAAGGGAGCAGCTCAACCGTTAACATGCCTGCCTGGCAAGTCTCAGGCAGGCAACATAATCAAGTGTAATAAAAGAAAAACAACAGTTACAATCTCAGATAAAAGAAAGTCTGTTTATCTGTCACTTTCTCTGTTTTTGTCTCTATCTCTGTTTCCCTGTCTCTCTCCCTCCCTCTCCTTTTCCTTTGCCCTCTCCCTCCTTCCCTCCCTTCCTCCCCCCCTCTCTCACACACCCACACACACACACCTTGAAAATATCCAAATAAAGAAAGGTTTATGACAAATTATACAGGATTCTAAATTACACACAATGAGACCAAAAGAGGATACTCTTAGGAGAGAAACACAATGCCTAAGTGCCTCTTCATGTTTATATTATATTCATATTTATATTGTACGTAATGAAACTCTAAGATATGGAAACCAAGGGTTCTAAGTCAGCAGTGATACTCCCTAGACACTAGTTGAAAATGAACCATACAAGGTAGTGGGGGAGGGGATCAAGAGGGAAAGGCTGTAAGAAAATGAAGAGGTGACACTGTTCCAAAAATAAATGTGCTCAACACCTGACTTATGTAACTGTAACCCCTCTGTACAGCACCTTTACAATAAATGTAATAAAATATAAAATAAAGTTCAAAGTTAATTTAAAAAATTTTGAGGCCTTTTTTTCGCTTTTCGTTTTTGATGATTCTGTCTTCTTTACCTTATGTGTCGTGCATTCGCATGTATATCTTTGGAAGGGTGTGGGGGAGGGCAGAGAACTGGAGGGGAAAAGGGTGGAAAAGTACAGCAGTGCAACTCACTGGACACTGGGAAAGTGAACTGCACAACTCGTGGGTGGAGACGGGAGGGAGGGACTGAGAGAGAATAAGGGAACAGAAGACACCGTATGAAATGAAATGTACTCATTACCTGACTCATGTAATTGTAATCCCTCTGTACATCACCTCTATAATAACAATAAAGTAAATTAATTTAAAAAAGAAATGCTGAGAGCAGAGCCCTATAAAACGCCAGTCTGTTTATACTGTGTTCTCTTCAATTCAACAGTACTTTAAAATATTCTAAAGAAGCCCCAGGTGGCTATTGAGTAGTTGAATCATGTCTACTGTGATTGAGAGAGTCAATCTTTAAATTTTAATTAAACTTACATTCAAATTTGAAACTGAAAGCAGGCTAGAGTCTATTTCCACTAAGCATGACTTTATTTTGGCAGTACTACTTTTTAATCTACTTCAAAGTCAAACCAAGTCTAAAAGAGATAAAGCAGTTTTATTGATGTAGATGTGAATATTAAATGAAACTGGTTTCTTTTTTGATAGCCAATATAGTTATTGGAAATAAAACTTAAGTATGTTTAAAACATCTTGGCTATGAGAATCCACAATTCAACTGTAAATTTCATGAATTAAACACAGATCAACTATTTCTGATAAAAATTTAACAACCAAATCCAGATGCATTTTAAGTATAAAATACCAGATTTTGAAGACTCAGTACCAAATTACTATTTCTTAATAATGATTTGCATTGATTAGCTGTTGAACCAATAATATTTTGAATATACTGGGTTAAATAAAATACATAATTGAATTGAATATCATGTTTCTTTTTCACTTTTTTCACTTTTTCACTTTTTTAATGTGACTATAGAAAAGTTTCTGGCTGGAAACAAAGAAACCTTTTTGCTTTGATAGAGGCCAGGTATCATGGTACACACCTGTAAATTCAGCTAGTCAGGAGGCAGAGAGCAGACAGATTTAAGCCTGAGACCTATCTGAAGGGGAAAAAATAAATCACAGAATTCTATTTTAAAAATAACCTAAACGCAGAAAGGACTGGAGGTGTGGCTTAAGTGGTAGAGCACCTACCCAGCAAGTATAAGGCGCTGAATTCAAACATCAGTATTGCCCATAAAAGCCGAGTAGAAAGCTCCTATTATTAGATGCCTCCAAATCTTGCTGGAGACTCCTCAGGTACTGAAGAGCTAGATAAATTATAATTCAGTCGACACTGACATGTGAGACAAAATGAGCCAGAAAAAAAGCTCAAACCTTCTTTGGATCAAAAGGGGATGGCACACACAGGAGGGAGAATGATGGAGCAGTGGCATGGATCAAGATGCCCCGCCTGTCATCCTAGCTACTCAGGAGGCTGAGGTCTGAGGACCATAGTTCAAAACCAGCCTGGGCAGGAAAGTCTGTGAGACTCTTGTTTCCAATAAAACACTCAGAAAACGGGAAGTGGTGCTGTGGCTCAAGTGGTAGAGTTCTAGCCTTGAGCTGAAGAGCTGAGGGACAGTGCCCCGGCCCAGGGTTCAAGCCCCATGACCGACAAACAAACAAACAAAAATAGATGCCCCGCACACACAAACTGACATGGCGAATGAAACTTCTTTGCACAACTGCTTAAAGGTAATTAAAAGAATAATGATAACTATGCTTTATAAAAGGGGGATTCTCAAGGATGTGACACTGTTGTAGGTTCATGGGGTGGGCTTCAGTGGCCTTCAGCACTAGGCAAAAATTCTGCAGGCCTACCCTGACCAGCCCCCACTTTCCAGAGAATGGACCAAAGCCTACAAATACCTAATAACTTGGGGTGGGGGGGATTAAAATGCAATTCAATTTGTGATAAACCTCCTATAGGTTCTCGCTTGTGATGACTGCAAAATATTTGGAGGACTCTTGCTCCACTGAGCAGAGAAAGGAGGAAGTCCTGATACCCAGGTGCTAACTACCCACACAGCTGATTAGCTCCCCTTCCTAGAGACTTTGTTGTGTTGCTAATAAGTCTAAGGATGCAAGCCTTGGCTATTCCCTCCCAAGGGGGCCAATTAGTGTCATTCTTTTCCTTGACTACAGACTATACCCCTAAGGCACTCCCACAGACACCCACTGCAAGGGGTCTGTGTAAGAGGATCACAGACTGACACAGTGACCTGGTCAGGTGAAGCTCAAGGCCTATCTGTGTGTGGAGAGGGGGGGAGGTGGATGAGGGGAGCAAGTTCCCCTCTGTAGCCTGCTGCAATTCACCCATCGCTCAGGGGAGTGACTGCTCTCCCAAAGATGCTCTTCTGGGCTCCTGATCTTCACTACGGAGTCCATTTGTTCTAAGTACGGAGAATCTTTGGGTGCAGGGGGCACATAATCAAGATGCATATGGTTTTTTTTATAACAGGATAAATTGGACCAAGTGAACCCAGAAAATTGTCCCCCAGGGGTCCCCAATAGCCTCTTTTCTCAAGCCCTTGGGGTACCTGTTCTCACTCAGCCTAACACTGACCACCACTGAGCTGCCACCTTTGCAGTGAGAACTTAGATCTATTACCTGGGCATCAGTTAAGACTTAACCTGTCCCATCCCCTGAGCTCCAAGGGGACAGTAACATGATCTGCTAATTCACACCCCCAGCATAAGCCTCTCCGAATCGCCCAGGCCCCAGCTCTGCTCTAGTTGTACCCTGTTTACTTCCTCCTGTCCTTAATTTTTAAAATAAAGTATTGTTTTGCACTGATGAATCATACAGGCTTTAGAAAGAAATACAAAAACAATCTCAAAAAGAAAGAAAGTGGGGCTGGGAAGGTGGCTCAGTGGTAGAGTGCTTGCCTTGCATGCATGAGGCCCTGGATTCAATTCCTCAGCACCACATAAGCAGAAAAAGCTGGAAGTGGCGCTGTGGCTCAAGTGGTAGAGCGTTAGCTTTGAGCTGAATAGCTGAGGGACAGTGCCCAGGCCCAGAGTTCAGGGCCCACAACTGACCAAAAAGAAAAAGAAAAAGAAAGAAAAAAAGAGGGCTGGGAAGGTGGCTTAGTGGTAGAGTGCTGGCCTCCTATGCATGAGTCCCTGGGTTCGATTCCTCAGCACCACATAAACAGAAAAAGCTGGAAGTGGCACTATGCCTCAAGTGGTAGAGCACTAGCCTTGAGCAAAAGCAGCTCAGGGACAGTACCTAGGCCCTGAGTTCAAGCCCCAGGACTGGCACCAAAAAAAAATGAAAAAAGAAAGCCACTCATAATCACACCACCCAGTGATAATCAAGATAACATGTTGGTTAATTTTCATGCAGCTATTTTCCATGTATATGTATGTATACATACATATATATGCATAGATCTATATACACATAAAAGTGTGTATATATCACATTTCAGTTACAAGGACAATCTATGTCTTTATGATTGTGCATTCTTCCTTTTTCAATTAATATTCAATAAGTAGGCACTTCTTCATGCCTAAGAACTCAGCAAAAGCCTACCATTTAATGGCTACAGCATAACTCAACTCTATAACTGAACCCTAATTTAAGTATTACCCTCATTTTTCAGCATTAAGATCATTACCAATTTTTATTGTTGAATAATTTGAATATCAAACTTTGTGTGTATTTCAGATTGTTTCCTTAGTATTCAAGCCTTTAAGTGAAATTATTTGCTCAATGGCTAGGGACAGTCTTGAACTTAATAAATCTGACCAAACTGATTCAAGTCTTATTTAAATTTAACCTATTGCCAATATACCAAAATGAGTGGATGTTCTCTAATTTTGCTAAGGAAAAAAGATACCTACTAATTTGTGTATTAGATTACTTGGCAAAATGGAATGCTTTTCCTGTCTGTTGGAAATGTCGATTCCTCTCTCTTTTCTGGGACTCTTGGGGCTTGAACTCAGCTTTTTTTGCTCAAGGCCAGCACCATGCCACCTGAGCCATAGCTCCATTGCTAGCTTTTTAGTGATTAATTGGAAATAAGAGTCTCACAGACTTTCCTGCCTGGGCTGGCTTTGAATTGCAATCCTCAGATTTCAGCCTCCTGAGTAGCTAGGACTACAAACATGAGCTTTAATTTCTCTTTGCAATCTGTGTGTGCTATTTAGCAATCAATTCATTGGGCTTTATATCTATGTGCTTTCTCTTCTGCCATATTCAGAAAGTTTATATTTTTGTCTATCTTATTCATTTGCCTTTTTAAAAATATTAACCTCCACAGTTTTTTTCTACTACGGTTTCCTACTGATCTCTAACTCTCAAGTCCTTTTTCTTTATTCTTTTTTCCCCCTTATAGTACTGGGAATTGAACCCAGGACCTCAAGCCATTACTTGAAATATAGCCCCCTCCAGCCCTTTTGATTTTATTTTGTTTTTTGTTCTAGAGATTGTGTCTCACTATCTTTGCCAGGGCTAGCCTTGAACTCAAGATTTTTCTACCTCTGTTTCCTGAGAAGCTGGGCTAACAGTCCTGTGCCACCATGCCATGAGAAGACATTTCTGATTAGCTTCTTTCTGAGTCTTTGTTGATTCTGAATTATTTTACCCCAGCTCCTTACCCATGACACAGCTGGTTCAGCTCGTGTAAGTAAGAGATGATGGGAACCACAGGCAATTGGCTGGTCTCTGTTGTCATCTTCTTCCATCACTGGGCCAGTGGATAACAACCTGGTGCCCCTCAACCCCCAAGAATTTTATCTGTGTCATTCTCCAGGTTTCTGGGAATGCCTGTTACCTCCCTCTTTCCCTTCCTCTCCTTCTTCTCTTCACTTGACCTCTGTGACATCTTTAATTTGGAAGTGGCTTACTTAATCTCAACCCTTCCTGAGACTGAGACCCCCTTCACCCTGTATCTCTCAATACAATACACACAAGGATCTCTGGGCAGGGCTATTTTCTGAGTTCCATCTCAGGGTGGATTCCAGGATCACAATAGTAGGTCTGATATGGTTCTCTTGCCTGTATCCCATATTGGTGATCGAGAAACCTAAGACCTAGAAACAAAAGAGTGTAAAAGAAGAAACTGCATTCTTGTTTGCATGCATTAGGCAGTTCTCCAATAAGAACAGTGGACAAGCTTAAGGAATATTACACAGGAACATCTGGAAAGGCTGAGCTGGGTCCACCAAGAATGATCCAAAACCAGCAGAAAAGAGTTCTGAGCCTGGAGAGGACTCTATGCTAATCTCAGGGGAAAGGACCATGCCCATCTGCTCACTGTATCCCAGGGCCTGAAAACTGTCTAAACGTTTCTCAGAGCTCAGTCAATAATCGGTAAGGAATGGCTAAGAGCATACGACCTTCTAAAACAGGATAACTAAAATAGACAGAGAGAATTAACTGTTTTGGAATTAACAACAGGCAGCTTTGGGAGTTTTGTTGTTTTTGTAACTTTTTATATCCTTAGCCAGTGGATGCCTCCACAAAAATCCTTTTGTACTTTCTCTTCAAGTTCCTTCACATTCTCAGAGCCTCGTCGCTAAAATGATGAAGTTAGATTAGATTATCTCAAATGTCACTTCTAGCCATAAAATTCCTTGATTAAATTAATAGCTTAAAGATGAATGCTTTTATTAATGGTTATAAAGGTTGTTCTGTCTACATATGGGTTTAGAGTACATGCCGTAATTTACATCTGACTGTACTTTCCTAGAAAATGAAGTTCAAAAGGCAACCACCTTTTCCTTGCCTACTGTGTCCAATGCAACACAACTTGGGAATCAAGCCTCCACCAAGCATTTTACACCAACAGTGACATTCTTACTGACGTAATCCCTTATTGCATACTGCAATAAATCAAAAGGCCTTCTTCAATGATTCTGGAATCTGTAGCAGTTATTACCAGCTTTGTGAAAGTCAATGACTAAGACGTGCAGATGGAAGCCCGTTTGCTGGAAAAGCCACTCTTCACGTTAACCTTCTAGAACATTCCAAGTCATATGGAGTAATTAATATTAAAAATAAAACTCAATCATCGGAGCTTTTCCTTACCCAGCCTCAGAGTTGGGTGGCATGTGTTCAGAGTGACAACTCATTTGAATATTTGCCTAATTAGGAAGGTAAATCTGCTGCTCCCGCTGCCAGCAATCACGTTGTATGTTTAAAGGCCAAATATGAATGCCTTCTGCGGCCCCCATTGAGTTAGATTCCTCACCTTCCACAGCAGCACAGACAATGTAGAACTGACCAAATTGTTTCCCCTCTTGGTCCTTCTTTGCTGTCCCCAAGAAGGCAGATGGTAAAGACTATTCTGAGGGCGTGGGGTATTGGAAACACCAGGAGAAAGGGAATTTGGTTAATGAAGTGTAAGGAAATGCGATGGCCACATTTCGGAGCCAGGTTCTGGATCAGAGGATGTGATGAGCTCTGATCCTGCTGGAAAATATCGCCTCACTGCCTTGGGGAAACAAAATCCTGAGGTGCCTAACTTGTATGATGCTCTGGACTTTTCTCCCATGATACAGCCTCCTGCCTGCTCTCTTGTGGCTACAGGGGACACCCCTCAGATCCTCTTCCCCCTGACTCCTCCCTCCCCTGCACTCAGACAGCCCTCCAGCCCATCTCCACGCTTCTGCTCAAGCTGTAGCCTATGTGTTTGCTTTCTATAGAGGCCTAGGGATTGAGAGCCATTCTTCAAGACTCCCACAATTTGAATCATCCTCCCATCAAACCGTCCCCAGAGCACCCTCACCTCCGTCAAGTGATCTCTGCTTCTCCCCATCTTTTATGGCCTTACCCCACAGCATCCTTTATTGAAGTACTTTATAAACAAATGTATACACTTTCAATTTGAAACAGCACAGGACAGAGTTAGAATTTATTCAGATTGCATGCCCATCAATGCCCATCACAGTCTTGAAACATAACCATAGAGAAACAAGAAACAGACTGGAGAAAGAGAAAAGCTGTCTTCTCTTGCTCTAATCTGGACCAAACAACCTTAAGGAATATCACAGAGGATCATGGCTCTAAGGGAGAAGTCGGGGGAAGATCAATATCCCATGCCCTGGGTCAGCAGTTATCCAACTTTAACTCACACACAGGTACTGTTGAACCTGTTAAAATGTGAATTAACTAGGTTTGCCCCAGATTTTGATTCTGTAGGTGGAAACTCACAGATCAAGAATCTAGTTGTTTGTTCATTTGTTTGTTGCAAGCCAACACAAGTGGATTCCAAGCTGGTAGCCCTGGGACCTATAAAATGTTTTTTTTTTATGAGAGGAGCAAGTGCACAATGAAGTCAAAAAGGTCGAGCTAGAAGTTAACAGTTTTGCAGAAGGACAAGGTACCTCTTGGTAGGGGTGCCCAAAGCTCTTTCACATTGTGATGATTAGCAAAAGATACAAATCAAATTCTCAGTGCTGCCCAACCATCTTGTCCCTAAAAGGGCTTCTGTTCCAGCCCCAAGATTCCTTCTTCCCTGACAGACTACACAGCTAAGTAGGACGAGGAAGGTAGAAGAGACCCACTCCAACCCTTAACATCTGCCTGTGCGAAGAAACACAGAAACCCTCAAGAAGGACCAGCCTGAAGTAGAGGAAGAATTATGGCAGCCTAGAACTTGGACAAAGGTTTCCAGGGTAATATTTTTTGGGGGGTCCGGTCATGGGGCCTGAACTCTGGGCCTGGGCGCTGTCCCTCAGCTCTTCAGCTCAAGGCTAGCACCCTACCACTTGAGCCACAGCGCCACTTCTGGCTTTTTTTTCTTTTTGCTTATGTGGTGCTGAGGAATCGAACCCAGGGCCTCAGGCATGCAAGGCAAGCGCTCTACCACTGAGCCACCTTCCCAGCCCTTCAGGGTAATATTTTTTTAAAAATGCAGAAAATTTATCCTCCAAAAAAGATTTGCCCAGGTGACACAAATATAAAATCTGCCTTCATTGAGTCCCTGGGTCATGCCCTGGTGCTCTGAGCTAATCTACACTTAACTCACAGTCTTCTAATGTGTTTATTCATTGTCTCCCTGCCTAGTGTGTGACAGCTATGTCCCTTGGCTTAGGACAGACACGAGCAGCAGTGATCAAAATGTAAACAGAAAGTGTGCTGAGAGCGATATCCACAAGAGAGGACCCCACACACACCCTGGGAGGGGGGAGGATGAAAGATTGAGACCCAATCGTTCAGATTCCTTCACCATGACCCAATACAACTCAATCCACTGTCCCTCCATCTGTTCCAAGTCACAGAAGAATTTTTCCAGCTCAGGGAACTGACATCATCTTTTCTCCTGGGGCTCTCAGGGCGGGCAGCTCACATCTGTGCTCAGATGGTCTCTTCCAACCTTCCTCAGCCCAGCGCGGTGCCTTCGTTACTAGTCCCCAGCTCCCTGGGTCTGGAGCCTAACTGGCAGATCCCCAGGGGCCCTGTAGTCAGGACTGGGCCCCTGATGGTGGGGAATGGGCCTGCCTGATGTTCATGGCAGAGTTACTGGAGGTCTGTGGATACACTACACAGCTAAGGAAAGCCTTCTGGCAGAGCAAAGAAGAATTTAAGTGATACATGGAGGAAGTAAGGGAGTTGAGCCCCTTGGTATACATGAATTAATTCAAATTTTCACTTCAGCTTTAACTAAGAGTTAAACTATGTGGAAAAAGCAATGCTGCTAAAGCATGGCTAAAGCAGCAGATAGCCAGCCAGAGGAGTGAGGCCATGACACTGTAATGGCTGCACAGGGTAGCCACAGCTTCTCCCACTCCTGCAAGCAGACATCTGAGCGGCCCACCCAACCTCTGGGGAGCAGGCCTGGCTTGCTGCGGATGCCACAGAGGAGAGGAGATACCCTGTCAAATAGAAAAGGCAAGTAGAGAAATGGCTAGTACTAGGTGTAGAATTATTTTACTAAGCAAGTGTTTGTTTTTCACCAGGCACCTGCAATTTTTCTTAAGGTTACATACCGAATAACTGCAATCATTGATTACATGAATGGATTACCTCTGGAGAAGGAAGCTAATTATATTTTTGCACAAATTGCAAAATGTAGATTAATTTCTAACTTCTTTGGCAGCCCTGTCATTCTTTCTTTGCACTCACCGATGGCATTCTGAGCCCCAAGACCCAATCATGGCCAAGAAAGGAAAACCTCAAAGAGCCTTTATTCATTCATTCAACGAATAGGAGGCAAATTCCTTGCCTTCAGTAGGTACCAGCTCTGTGCTAGATGTAAACAAGACAAAATGTGATTCCTTCGGGAATGTTAATCAACTTCAAAAGTCACAATAATTCAAAGCATTTCTGAAGCCATTTAACTCATTGTTTTCTGAACGCCAGTTAGGGCCTATTACCTCTAATTCAAGTATCGGAAAGAAAGAATGGGAAAAGGAGTAAATAAAAGAAATATAAGATGGAGCTTCTAGCCAGGAGGCTCATCTACTAAAGCTTGGCTGAGGTACCGAGAGATGGCAAAAGTAAGTAGACAAGAAATGAAGAGGGCAAAGGACAGGAGGTTCTCAGAAGTCTCAAGAGGAGAAATGCACAAGGATGATGACCACTTCTTTAATCCACCCTTTCTCATGACCAAAGAAACCAAAACTACAACTGAGTAACTATTCTTCATCCCTCAAATTAGCATCTATTGAAAAAAAAACATTGAAAAAGAGTTTTTGATGTAGGTAAAACTGAACAGGACTAAAAATTGGCTCCGCTTCTCTAGAAATTTGGCATTATCTATCATGAATCTTAAAAAATGTTTATATCTTTTGAGCCAATAGTTTCTATACTTGGCCTTTATCCTAAGCAAATTATCAGAAATTTGATCAAAGATTTATTCCCAAGGATTATCACTATAACATTATTATAGTTGTTCAAAACTAGTGAATGTAAACATTTAGCTTTAGAGGAAAGGTTAAGTAAATCATGTACATCCATATGGTAGAACATCATGAAACCATTAAAATTATGTTTATGAATAGTTTCATTGACAGAGGGAAAATGCTGATTCTATGATAATAAAGAAAACTTAGGATACAAAATTACATATGAAATATTATATATAAATTATTTATACTACAGAAGAAAATGAAAAGGATACATTCCACAACTGTAATTTATTTACTGGGGGGTAACAAGTTAGGTGACTTTTTCCTATTTGTTTGGTTGGTTTTGTTAATTATCTTTAAATAATTGTGCAAAAGGGTTTCAATTCAACACATCCATTTATGTGTACAATGCATCTTGATCAGAGTCACCCCTTCCATTATGTTACTCTGCTTCCCATCTATCCCAACCCCTCCCATCCACTCAAGTTTTCTAATTCCAGTTTCACAAGTGTACATTGAGTATTAGGGATGGATTCAGCCATGATTCCTCTCTCCATTCATCCAACCCCTTAGCCTCCACGCCATCCCCCCCACCCATGCCATCTTCCTGGGATTTATTTTGCTAAACTGTTAATTAAGCAAAGTAGCTACACCATAGAAGTCCATCTGTGTGTATGCATACCATACTTTAGTCAGGTTGATCAGTTTTTCTATCATAATTATGTTTAATCTTGGTAATCAGGAGAAATAAGCTGATGGAAAAGAAGAGATACTAATGTAAGAGGAAGGGTAATGTTAAAACAAGAGGTGCTCCTCTGCTCTACAGACCTGACTTGAGGTCTAGAGTTATACAGAAGGACTGAAAGCAGAGAGTCGAAGGATTTCAATGATGGCCAAATGCGTGCTGCTCAGAGTTGGTCTTGGAGACGCTGTCTATCCCAAATTTCGTCCCTTCTTTTCATAATTAACTGAATTTGCTCTTAGGATTTGATCTCCCTACCAGCTCTCAAGGTAACACATCCTGGGTCTATGGAATTTTTAATTTTACTTGGTGATAGGAAATTGACTTATTACCTTGCTCATGTAACTGTAACCCCCTCTATACAGTATCTTTACAATAAAAAATATTTATTAAAAAAAGAATTTATATGGACCAGTCAAAATAAATAAATAAATAAATTTTACTTGGCTCTACCATTTTTTGGTTCCCAAGTTAAATTGTACCTGGCCTTAGAAACCTTATGCACTGGCCCAAGGAGAGGAAAATACTTCAAATGAACTATAGTATTTTTCAAAAAATCCCTAATAATATGATAAAAATTTGATCTCCCCCAAACAAACAATCAGTACTGCCTATAATCAATTGACCCTTTAGATTCTTTCTCTAGAGATCCTATCCTGCTAGAGAAGATGAATTAGATTGTCTTGGAAAGCTTCTAAAATGGGGACCCCATCTGTTTGGCACTTACCTTTCACTCAGAAACCATAAATACTTAATGATGAGGCCAACAATGATGACTGTGTTGATCAGAAGTAAGCATGGAGACTGCATTCCATTTCCAGGCTTGCCCCAGGGAGTAGAGGGGAACTACACACACAGAGGAGACCTTTACTGCTCCCTCACTCCTTTCATTCACCCATTGGTCACTCCTAGCCAATAGAAACTCAGGTTCTCAGAAGGGGCTGAGGTTACTAAGAGACAAGAGATGATGATGGAGATTCTGACAGCTGATATGGAGGATGCCTGCCATTTCCTCACCAGTACCCTTTTGCCCATGCAATTTTAATAAGCTCAACCTCAAGAAGGGAAACAGGAGCCTGGGCCCACACTGAATTATTCACAGCTCCAACCCAGGAAGGCAGAGGAATTCCTCTTCTGAAAGTAAAGGATAGCTAGCTGCTCATTGATTTTTTTCCCCCTCCTCATCACCCTTAAAGATGAGAATTCAGTTATAAAGCAAAAGAGAAGAAAAATCTCACTATCATTCTAAATCCAAGGTCATGAATAATTAGTGAATTAATGAATTGTGTTCGATTGGCTTTTTCACAAGAATAATTAGGATATTTGCACTTGACTGGAAAAGCAAAAAAAAATTTAAAAAAGGTTGGTCATGGAATATTTACATCTATTTAAGTACAGCACATATTTGAAAACTAATTTTATGCACTAATGGCAAAAAATAGACTTGATTATTAACAAAATTAAAATGATGGTTATCTTAAGAATTATAGGCCAAAAAAGCTCATGTAGTTATCAGATGTCAGTCTTAGTCTTTTCTGTCAGTATGACAGAATAGGTGACACTGGATAATTTATAAAGAAAAGAGGTTGGGTTAGCCTATGATTCCAGCCAATTCATGGCAAAAGAAAAAGAGAAAGCAGGTATATGCAGAGGAGAAAAAAGTGAGAGGAAGCCTCAGTTTTTGATAAGCCGTGTTTGTTTGGTTGGTTTTTGACAGTACTGGGGTTTGAACTCAGGCCTTATGCTTGCTAGGCAACTACTTTACTTCTTGAGCCATGCCTCCATCCCTCCTTGTTTTAGGTTATCTTTCAGACAGGGTCTCATGCTTTTGGCCTAGGCCAGCCTAGGACTTCAATCCTAACTGTCTCCCACAAAGCTAGGATGATAGATACGTACTACCAACTGGCTGATTTGTTCATCTGGTGGTCTCGCTCACTTTTGGCCCAAGCTAGCCTTGAGCTGCAACTCTCAATTTCTACCTCCCAAGTGGCTAGGATTATAGATGAGCACTCTTGGCCCTTGACTTTATTGTTTTTGTTATTGTTGGGGGAATTGTTTGTTTTTTAAGAGGAAGTCTTACTATGTTGTTCAGGCTGGCCTGAAATTCAGCCTCTTGGGTTGAAGAAATGTACCACTATGCCCAGCTTTTGGTAGCTAATCAAGTTTAATAAGAAAAGCATTAGTCACTCTTAACAATTGTCTCTTAGGGGCCCTACCTCCCTAAACCATCATCCGATTTAAACATGAGTTTTAGAAGGGGGAAAAAACCATAACCAAGTACATACATTCGATTATCTTTCGAATGTAATTATAAATTTTTACCTCCAGGTATGAAAAGAGAAATGTAAGCTCAACAATGTGTTCCTACACATTAAGGAAAGCCAGTTTTCCAGGAGTTATCCCCTATTCTGTGCCCATAGTTACTATTGAAAAGTTAAGAATAGATGCTGCAGAAGCTTGCTCAGACCTTGTCCATGCTCATCAGAATCTCGGTTCTCCACCCTCACCCCCCAAAAAACACTCACATAATAAACTCTCCCTCCTGTCCCCAACACTACCCATGTCACAGACCATCTTAAACACACGAATAGAGAAACAGCCTGGAGAGGCCATACCATTCCAGTTCTCAGAGGATGACCTCACCTCCTTACTCTACGGAGTCTCACATATCCATGGCTAAGAATATAATAAGCCCTATTATCTTGTGCCCAGAAGACCAGAGAAAGTTCCTCACACTGCTCAAGCTCCGCCCCTTTCACCCATCCCAACTTAGCTAACAGATGGATTTCCTAAATCATGGAGTGGTTGCTCTTCTATGACTCATTCAACCTCTGTCAGTATTCATTGTCTCACCCGTCAAACAGATACCACATGAACCTCACAGTACAATTGGGCTTGCATGGACTAATGCACATCCAGGATGTAGCAGCGTGGGTACACTCCCTGCATGGTAATATTAGACAAGCATGCACGTTCCATGAGGGAAGAATGGTGCCCCTTCCACCCAATGCCTGGAATGCTAGGAAATCAATACATTCTACT
The DNA here is from genome assembly GCF_000151885.1 of Dipodomys ordii. Lineage (NCBI taxonomy): Eukaryota > Metazoa > Chordata > Mammalia > Rodentia > Heteromyidae > Dipodomys > Dipodomys ordii. The sequence continues at coordinate 7,742,550 of NW_012267272.1, read as the reverse complement.
TGAGTAAAGGGCTGAACTGCTTCAGTCAAATGCCAGTGCCACCCTTGCCAGCCTGTGATCCTGTTTTCTCCTCAGCAAGTTGTCAATTGCGTTTTGTTGGCCCACATCCTGTTGCACCAACCCCCAACATCTGGAATTTACATCACTGCTTTGTGTTCTCTTGAAGAACTTGCAGCTCATGAGTCTCTCTGACTCTTATCTCCAGTGCTACACACACACACACACACACACACACACACACACACACACACACAAAGAGGCCCTTGTAAACCTCAGATAACCATGTAACAACTTGATGCTCTAGCAGTGAGGCCATGGAATGGGGTAATGCCTGGAGTAGAGACACTGACGTCAGTCAAATATGTCAACTCCATACTCATGCTTAGCAGCTACTCAGCTTCAGAAGTTGATCTGATTTGGTGCCAGTGCCCAAGCTGAGGGCCTCAGGAAATGTTACCCTGATGGACACCAGGTGCTGGTGGCTCACACCTATAAATCCTAGCTATTCGGGAGACCGAGATCATGGTTTGAAGCCAGTTGGGAGAGTCCCTGAGATTCTAATCTCCAGTGTTCTCCACCAAAAAAAATCCGGAAGTAGAGCTGTGGCTCAAAGAAGTAGAGCACTAGGCTTGAGTAAAAAGAGCTCAGGGACAGTGGCCAGGCCCTGAGTTCAAGCCCCATAACTGACAAAACAACAACAACAAAAACTGTAACAACAAAGAACGCTGACAATCCTTCATAAGATTCTGGATTTTATACAAGTCTATGTAGGACCCATGAAGGGACATTTAGTAGTGTTGTGCCAGCAGCTAGCTAGGTCCTGAGACTAGGAAATGGGAAGGCAGCTTTCCTCAGGGAGGCCTAGAGTGTCGACTTTGGGGAATCCAGCCTAGGAATGGCAGATGTGAGCAGGGGAGGGATAGCAAGTTCACTGAGAGGCAAAATTGCCTAGAAAGTAGAAAGATGCAAAGTCTCCTCCAGCTTTCTATTCTAAAACCTCATTTGTGAGTCACTTAGCTAGAATTCCAAACCCATTTTCAGAGAAGTCCTGTCTGTTATAAATGATGATTGGGGTTTCAGGCTAGTCCACAAAAGCCTATTTAACTCATAATGTTGATGAAATACTATACATTTGCAATGAAAAGCAATAGAAACAAAATCCTGTTGTGATACCAGTAATTAAATGAAAAAAAGAAAAACCGAGAAATGGAAAATAAATAGCTTTCTTTCATTTCTTTTGAGCATTACAATGCTTGGATGGAGGAGGTGGCAGCCTGGTCTCTCCTTTCTCATTTGCATCAGGTAACAGGCTGGAAGGGAGCGGCATGGTGGGGGAGGGCTAGAGAAGGGATGAGGAGACGCTTGTCCCAGAAGAAAAAACTCAGGGAGAAGAAAGACGGTCTAAGCAGCATCCTGAAGCAAGGAAGGATGAACACTGTGGTCACAGCAGGCTGGGCTCTGACTCTCCTGAGTCTTAGTTGCCCACTGGCCACCCCAGTGGATTGTCTGGGGCGCCGTTCCACATGGTGGATGCCACAGTGCACAGCCCGGACTAGACCAGCAGAAAAGCTGGTAACGCCCCCAGTTAGCTTTGGGATTGGGGCTACCAGGAGCCGCAGGGGCAGAGTGACAAGCAAGGATCTGGAGGTCCCAAGAATCCCTTGAAAATGACCAGCTAGCCAGGTAATCTACAATGTACAGTGTTGTAAGTTTTAAGGTCTACACGTTCAGAACCGAGAGTTTATCATTGAGAAGCAGATTCTACTGTAAGAAACAGGAGGAGGCCAGGCATGGCGGCTCACACTTGTAATCCTAGCTAGTCAGGAGGGGGAGATCAGGAAGATTATGGTTTAAGGCCAACTCAGACCAATTGTTCATGAGACCCCATTTCCACAAACAAGGCCAGCTATGAAGGATGTATAGTTAGGAGAATTATGATTCAGACCAGCTTAGATAAAAATAAACAAATAAAAATTAAGCCGGGTGCTGGTGGCTCACACCTGTAATCCTCCAGGAGAAGGCTGAGATCTAAAGATCACAGTTCAAAGCCAGCCCAGGCAGGAAAGGCCATGAGACACTTATCTCTCATTAACCATCAGAAAACTTGGAAGTGGTGCTGTGGCTCAAGTGGTGGAGTGCTTGCGTTGAGCTGAAGAGCTGAGGGATAGTGCCCAGGCCCAGAGTTCAAGCCCCATGACCAATTAATTAATTAATTAATAATAAAATTAATAATAATAACTAAAAAAGGAACTGGCAGTGAGTCTCACAGAGTAGAAAACCTGCCTAACAAGTATGAGGCCCTGAGTTCAAACCCCACTGCTGCCAAGAAAGAAAGGAATAAAAGGATGCTTGCTGCATCTGGTATGGTTGCCACTGGCCACATGTGACTCTTCAGATTTAAATTAACTCAAATCATATAAACTTGGAAAGTCAGTTTCTTGGTCAGATTTCAAGTACTCAATAACCACATGTGGCCAGTGACTACTATGTTTGGCAGTGTAGATTAACAGAAAAATCTCCAGCTGGGCGCTGGTGGCTCACACCTGTAATCCTAGCTACTCAACAGGCTGAGATCTGAGGATCATGGTTCAAAGCCAGCCCAGGCAGGAAAGACCATGAGACTCTTATCTCCACTAAAAACCATTAGAAAACCAAAGTGGCACTGTGGCTCACATGGTAGAGCCCTCACCTTGAGCTGAAGAGTGTAGGGACAGCGCTCAAGCCCAGAGTTCAAGCCCCAAAATGGACAGAAAAAAGGAAAAGAAGAAAATCTCCATCATCACAGTAAGTTCTGTTGGGCTATGCTAACTGGATTGTATTTTATTCCAACCTTCCATGAAAAGCTCCTCAGGTAGATACACATGGTGAATGAAGGACAGAGAGCTCCACGAAGACTCCAATGCCCTCCTCTCCCATGAACTCTAGGCTGAATTCTATCAGAACAGCTTCCAGAAAGCCAGAATGAGCCAGAACCATACAAGCTTCTTGACCTATGACCTCTTACGTTTATGAGCTACGACCTCCAAGCTCAACTCTGAGTAAAATATCAAAGGAAAATAATAAAGAGGGAAATTGCAAAGAGCATCAGACCCAAAGCCAAAGTAAAGAAGAGGGCCATCTCTTAGCCTCAGCTGTAGAGGACCCTAATAAGTATTTCAACCCTTTGCTCTACTTGCTAACCCAACCACTAAGACCAGCATTAATGTGTCCATAAACTAGTCAACTCTTGCAGCCTTTCTCCATTTTTTTTTTGCCAGTCCTGAAGCTTGAACTCAGGGCCTGGGCACTGACCCTGAGCTTCTTTTACTCAAGGCTAGCACTCTACCACTTGAGCCACAGTACCACTTCCGGCTTTTTCTGTGTATGTGGTACTGAGGAATCAAGCCACATTCCCAGCTTCTTGCAGCCCTTTCTTCTCTACCAGAACAGAGAAGTCAAGGTCCATCCTAGAATCCAGCACTGCCGGTCACTGGCCAAGGTGTGATGAGCTATGGCACCGCCGATGCCCTCAGCGGGTCAGGCCCCAGGCACACTCATAGCTTTCACTTTGGTGCTGGCTCTGGCCTCTTCCCCATCGTGGATCTGTACATCAGATTCCCCCAGCTCCCCAGAAGCAGCACTTACGTTCTCTCCTTTCCCTATGACCATGGCCACAGAACAATCCCAATAAGACTCCTGCCTACCCTACCTCTCCAAGGGGCTCAGGCCAAGCCCAACAGCATCTTCCCTCGCCACCAGCCATCTGCAAGGCAATCCACCTCCCTGCCATTCTTGGCCCATCTTAGCAACACAACGTGTAGAGAACACAATGACCACAGCCAGCCCCAGCCCAAAGGCCCACCTTGGTGCGAGGTGAAGACAGGCAGCATCCTGTCCCCTAGTGGAGTCATCTCACCTCCACCGCCTCCCCATCCACCCCTTGGCAGCTGCTTTCCTCTACCTTCTAGGTCCCTCCTTTCCTTCAAATTGAACGAGGCTATTGGGGGCCACCATGTTCCTGGCAGGCGGGGTGGACTACAACAGTTAGAGAAAATCTTTTGGTACTCCCCTTAGCGATTTCAATACAAATGCACTCACACTGCATCTGTCTCCGAAACGGAAATGCTATTTTTTAGACACCGAGCACCTAAATCTTCTTTTTAGAGACTCATGTCATTGTCTCCTCCATATTCTTGTTGGATGCAACTAATAACTTAGAGGGCTGATCTACTGCTGCTACCCCACTGAGGATCTTCAAGGCTGATGACTTCCTGCTTGGGAACTTCTTTCACACTATGCCAGACTGTCACCAGCAAATAACACCCTCGGCCCCTTCCTACTCCCACATCCTAAACACCTGGTGCAATCTCCCAACACACCTGTGCAGACAGCACACCCCTAACATACCGTCCAGCCCACACAGCCATACACAAGCCAAGATCACCCACACACTCTGCAGAGTGGAGCAGAAAATACCCTAAGTTAGTGATATGTCATTCAGGGCGAGTGCCCCCACCCCAAATCCCGTGGAGACCAGTGCCAGCTATAGCTCCCTGGATTCCAATATGAATAGCATCAAATGTTGGTTGGCACCAGACTTTGAGTAACTCACTTTATGATTGAAACCTGATTAGAAGTCTCAAGGTAGGTATTCCCACCTCCGTTTTTCAGATGAGTGGACTGGGTTGAGAACACTTCAACAGTTTCCCAAGGTCACATGCCTACAAAGCAAAAGAGTTAGAACTGAATCCAATGCCCTCTGTATTGTGTGCAACTGGAGGTCGGTCTCTTTTTTCATTTTATGTTATTATTTTGTATCGTACTGGAGTTTGAACACAGGCCCTCATGCTTGCCAGGCAGGTATGCTACCACTTGAGCCATACTCTAAGCCCTTATGGCTTTAAGTCTTTTTCCTGTGGGTTCTCTTGCTTTTGCCCAGGGCCAGCCTGGGACTGCCATCCTCTTACCTCTGTTTTCCATGTGGCTAGGATTACAGATATGAGCCATGTTTCTGTATTTTTGAGATTTTTAGAGCTTTTCAGGTTCTTTCCCCCAAGTGGACCTCAAATCATAATCCTTCCATCTCTGCCTCCCAAGAAACTGAGATCATAGATATGTACCAACATGCTTGGCTTTGAAGCCTCTTTCTGAGGAAACAGAAGATAGAGATTTGAGACTATATATCTAAAATACATAATACAAGGTATTTAAAATACATAATGCAAGGTATTTTAAATACATGATACAAGAAAAGAATCACCTAGCTTTTCTACACTATTTAAAACAACCAGCAACAAGACATATGGATGCAAATTCTCCCAAAGCTAGATCCAAATAGAAACCATCAACAAATGGCATACAGATAGAAGCGGAAGGTATGGGAGGATGCACTCGCTGCAACACTGCATGTCCTGGTTCTCAGCCAAAGCCCACCCACTCTCTCCTGCCCTGAACTACCTCTGGTCACCACACCCCACATCAATGCCCTCCAGCCCAAGAGTTCTCAAATTTTAACAGATTAAGAACCCCACAGGTTCCTGGGCCTCACCCCCTACCACACACACACACCTAGAGATTCTGATTCAGTACATCTGGGCAGGGGTCTGTGAATCTGTACCCTAACAAGTTTCCAAATCATACAGGCTGCTGGGCCATGGACCACATTTGGACAGTGCAGTCTTGACTCTGGTAAGACATTTACCATACACTGTAGACCTTGGCTACTCTTTTGGTTACACCATTCCAGTTCCCAGCACTTCCCCTGCTACACTGCTGACAGTGTTGTGTGCATTCAGAATCCTTCTGCAAAACCCAGGACCCATCCTGGTTATAGTTTGGAACTCGGGTTCAGACTTGTTCTTGGCACAGCACTCCAGTTCTCATCCCTACGCTTCTCTGTTAAACACGGTTCTTTATTTATTATGCTATATCCTTAATACTTCAGATTTCTTCTTGAATGACTCTTGTCCAAAACTTCTTCATGAGGACTGAATTATAGTATTAAATCCTAAAGTAACACCCACCATTCTCAAGCCTATTGACCTTTATGCCAAGTGTCTGCCTGCCCAGACATCTATAGCATCTCACACAGATTCCCTCTTGCTGAGCTGTCCTGAAATGAACACTCAGCTCCTGGTCTTGTTCCTCTTCCTTCCTATGACCGCAGCTTTCTGGTTGTTTGAACTGCTGGAAAGAAGAAATGCCTGCCATCCTGAGCTTCCTCTTCAGCACTAAGGGCTTGGACAGCTCCTTTCGAGAGCCAAGATGGTAGATGCAACACAATTGTTTTTTTTTTCCCTTGCTGGGGGCTGGAGACATGGGCCATGCCTCTGTGAAATAGTAGTTTTGGATTATATTTTGCTTTTATTTCTCCCTCTAATGAATCCTTACTGATTTAAGTATGGAAGTTGGGACCCATGATGTGTACAAGTTGGCAGCATTAGCCTGCACTCTCTGGGTAGTCAATAAGCATTAAGCAACAAGCAGTTTGATCCCTTGCCTGGTTGTCACCTAAATATATCATCCAATTTGGAAAGTACCTCTTAATATCCCCTCCAGCGCCTAGCAAGGGGGTTGGTTCTCACAGAACGGGCACGCCATGAACACTGAATGACTAAATGAACAAAGGGAAGAAAGAAGTCACTGGGGTTGTGCCTAGTTCTCCTTGGTGGGATCCAGATCAGTATGCTCAGCCAGAAGAAAACAACATCCAATCTGCAGAAGCTGAGAGAATGCCTCTAGGCCAGACTTCCTACAAATTCCCAGCACAAAATTGGACCTGCACATTCAGATGAATTGTGGATGGAAGACTGCAATTGCAGCAGCATAGAAGTTCTCAGGATTTTTTTTTTTTTAGTCCATGGATTGTTTTTAACACAAAAAGATTGTACTGAACTCTCCATCCTCTACTCCAGACCTTCTCGTTTCCCTGACCCTATGGCCATCCCAAAAATAAGTTCTCTCTTTTTGTCTACTCCATTTCTATCATTGACCTCCCCCCCAGCCAGGCCAATGATCTAAATAGGTGAAATCAACAGCTGTGAGTATGTGTATGAGTTCATAAAATCTCCATACTCTGCCTCTTACTCATTCCTTTGGGTGGGCCTCCTGAAAAATTAACAATGCTATTCAGAGCAATTAATGTCACAAAACATTAACACATTAGCTCAAAAAGTCCATCAATGGGCTGGATGGATGGTTCAAGCAGTTGAGCGAGCACCTGTCCAGCAAGGATGAGTTCAAACAGTATTACCATCCCCAAAAAAGTCATCAAAGCTGGGGATAGTGGTTCACGCTTGAATTTCCAGCACTTAGGAGGCTAAGTCAGGAAGATTGCAAGTTTGAGGCCAGCCTGAACTGCATTGAGCAAGACCTTGTCTCAAAAAATAAACAATCCAGGAAATGAAAACATGGGTTATCTATGTTGTTGGTAGTGGTGGTGGTGATGTTTATATATGGTTGGGGCGGGGGGGGGCATTTTTGTTCATTTAGGGTTTTTTCTATTTTCTGCTTCTTAGCAGGAACAAAAGGGGAGTGAACAAATGCAATCATTGCTATTCGATATACATTTTGTGGCAAATGAACGATGGGTAGGGACAAGAGGGAGAAACGGGGGGAAGTGAAGAAAGGGGTGATATTGTTCAATAGAGAAATATATGCATTGCCTGAATTGTGAACTGGTAACCCCTCTGTACAATACCTAATGGTAACAATAAAATTCTATTCTTTAAAGTAAATAACACTGATGAAATTGGGAGGCCTGTTCTCTAGTAGAAGTCTAAATGCATGAACAAGAGGTACATTTTGGCAGGCAGATAAAAAGCTGTGTGTGAAAGGAAATGGCCCTGCATAAGTGACTACTTCAAGGGCAGGTCTACATCCAATGTTGTGTTAAAGGGTTTGTGTTCTCTGCCTGCCTTGCTGCAGTAATAGCACATGAGATGTGGGAGGACAGTCAGGCTATCTGTGATTAGGCTGAAGTCTCTAGGTATCCCAAAAGATCTACAATGTTCCCTGCAGGAACTGAGGCGAAAAGCCATGCAATGCTGTGCAAATGGCAGAATTTCAGTTACTGGGCAACCAGTGGGCTGAGTTTCAATGCTACCAAGCTTTCCTAGTCTACAAATGGTTTCTTTGCAACTGATGACCCCATGGATGCCAGTGTTGCTAGCAAGAAGCATCTCACAACAGATTGCACACATTAAGAGTTTCACACTGGCTAGGCTCCCGTGCAGGAGCAAGAGAAGGAAAATGGCTGACGCTGCAGGGAAGCTAAGTGTCTAATGTCTGGAATGTTTACCTCATTAGCCTGTTTTACATAACCTCAGCCACACCAGAGAAAATAGAAGAGAGGAGGGGAGAGGAGAGGAGAGGGAAGGGAGAGAGGGGAAGGGAGCGGAGGGCAGAGGGGAGGAGAGAGGAGAAGGGAGGGAGAGGAGAAGGGAGGGGAGAGGAGAGAAAAGGGAAAGGGTAGGAGAGAAGAGGGGAGGGGAGAGGGGAGGGGAGGAGAAGGAGGGAAGAGATGAGGACTGAAGTTCGGCTTAGATTCTGAGTCCTCATCTTCATGTCCCTCTGAGACAAAGATGGGCTCTCTTGGCACCTCCTTCCTCCTGGACCTGGTTAATGTGTCTGCAAAGGAGCCATTACAGCTGGAACAGTGCTTAGAGGAAGTGCAACTCCCCCTCTGAAGAACATTGTGGCAGATGTGAACAAGAAAGAGGTGGCAGTGTCATAACTACTTGTGGTTTTATCCCAAGCCATTTGGTCTACAACATTCATTTTACTATAACCAGGGATGGCTTGGAAAGGGGAGACCAGGAAGTCAAGCTGCTCTGAGCTGAGTCGAAATGGAAAGAGGTGCAGGCTGCAGACAGAAAGCTGACTCGGCTAGGATCTGTTGGGACAGTCTATCAGGGAGCAAAGGGCAGAGGCCTTGGGACAGAACTGATGTAAGTCTGAGGCCAAAAGACCCATGCCAGGGGCTGGGAAGTTGGCTCAGTGGTAGAGCACTTGCCTTGCATGCCTGAGGCCCTGGGTTCGATTCCTCAGCACCACATAAGCAAAAAGAAAAAAGCTGGAAGTGGCGCTGTGGCTCAAGTGGTAGAGCGCTAGCCTTGAGCTGAAGAGCTGAGGGACAGCGCCCAGGCCCAGAGTTCAGGCCCCACGACCGGACCCAAAAAAACAAAACAAAACAAGCAAGATCCATGCCAAGGGGGAGGGACGATGAGCCACCGGAGGCCCCAGAAGTGGCGGGACCTGGGGGCAGCTGGAGGGGTCCAGACAGCACTGATATTCAGGGGAGGGCCATCTCATTCTGGAAAGGCAAAAGGTGGGAGAAAAGTTAGGAGAGCTCAAATAAAGGGGGAGCCAGGCAGGGCTTGGCCATGTGGAATAAGGAGTTCCTCACCACTGACCCCCATTAGCGTGGCCAGACTCACTGGGCCTGGCAGGGGCTAGAAGCCCAAGAGCAAAGACGAGCTTCAGAGAGCTGAGCTGCCGTCCAGGATCTGCAGTGACAACCAGCTCTGCGCCTGTGACTTCCGGTCCCCTTAGTGGTGGATCTACTCCAAGAACGTTGCTTGTGTACCAAGTCTGGATCTCCATCTCCATCTCCCCTCCTCTCCTCAGCTCTCCTCTCCTCCTCCCTCCCTTCCTCCTTGAGCCAGGCTGGATCTCTTCTGCCTTCCCTTCACTCCATATGTAGCAGGATGGATGTGGGTCACAAGTACTCTCACCTCCCTTGTAATATGGCCACTGCAGGGGGGCTGTGGTGGAAAACCCCCTTCATGCTGGAGGACAGTGAAGAAGCCCTCCATGCTGGAGGCCCCGCCTGCTCTGCTGGGTACAGTGCCGCGTGGTTGGTGCACTGTGTGGCAGTATTGGGTGTGGATGAGGAGGGAGGGCCAGGGAAGCGGGGAGAGAAAAGCATCTCTTGGCCCTTTAGTCAGCTGGAAATGCACCATGTCTCACACACACACACACACACACACACACACACAAACCAACAACAACTCTCACTTCCCTGGCTCACAGCCTCTTGAAAGATACCAAAGATCTGATTGCAGGAAGTGGAGTCTCAGCTCCTTGATTCTCACTGCCAGAAGCAATCAGCTATAAGCTGAAACCTCCATCTTCCCCCACACCAAGCAGAATGAGATGTGAGTTCACACACACACACACACACACACTTAGTCACAGCTGCTCACCCAGCCCCGCCAAGGAGATTAGGGACAAGAAAAGGCCAACCCCACACCTTCCAGCAGGTGTCTGTCTGGCATCCTCCGACAGGCTTTCTCCTCGTGGCCCTGCCAATGCACCCCGATCCCTCGCCCCCACTCCAGTCTGCCAGACTGTGCAGCCAGGGCAGAACAGAGGATGCTATGGCGGCGGGAACCAAGGCAGAGCCAGTGGGATGCAAAGCCTCTGCGGCTCTTAGGGGTTGCTTGAGGACACAAGAACCTCCAAACACGTGATTGTAGAGATGGGGTCCGGGGAGGAGGAAGTAGCACCACTGAAATGTCAGCACAGGGCCGACTGGGACCAGCCACTGGTAACCAGACTGTCATATTCAAAACATCCAACCAGACAACCCAGCTAAACAGTATCGTTTGTTACGTCTGATGCCTGAGGCCGCCTCTCTCCTCCTCACTGGCCAATAACTCTGTCCTTTTTTTGCTTCAGCCCTGGAAATGGAAGGAAGATTTGGGTGAAGAAAGGAAGGCACCCAACCTAACCTCACCCCTGCCACCACCCTGCATTGCTGGGACTGGTTGGTGGGGGGGGGGGAGCCAAGAATGAGGACACAGGTAGCAGCTAGGAGAGGATTTATTTCTACCTTTTTCAGGCTGGTGAGAGAACCAGGCACCCACAGAGCGTTGCCTGCAATCCCATCCAAGCACCGGCAAAACGTCACCAGCAATCTCCATCCAAGCTAGGGTTGGAACTTTGCCACAACTCCCCCACATAACACAACATTTGAACCTCAGACCCATCCTTTGCTCCATCACTCACTCACTCACTCACTCACTCACACACACACACACACACACACACACACACACACACACAGAGGCTGGATCATCCATTTTTCCTCCCTATGGAGTAAACTCTGACACTTAGACCTGGAAGCCTAGTAGACTACAAGTATTTTATTCTCTCACCTGCTGTTCAGCTGATCGTGAGTCCAGTAATTAAGCTTCCCATTGGTGAGCTTGACTTTTCAAAACACATAACACAACTCAAATGATGCCCTTTCCCATTTGACAGCTTTTTTTCTACCAGGGAGGATATCAGGTCACAGGAAAATTCCTGATGAAAAGTATATAGACAAATTTCAAATATCTGCAACACGTTGTTTCACAAAAAAATAAAAATAAAAACTGCACAGGGGCTCATGCTCACAACTCCAGCTACTGGAAGGCAGGGACCAGGAACATCAAGGCCACCTTGAAGCAAAATGTTAGCAAGGTCCCCATCTCAACCAACAAGACTGTGGTGTTACATGCCTGTAATCCAGGCTAATCCAGGCAAAACATGCAAAACTCTTACCGAAAAATAACTGAAATAAAAAGGGCTGGGGGGGGATGGCTCGCGTAATAAAGCATTTCCCTAGTAACCACAGACCCCTGAGTTCAGACCCCCCAAAAAAAAAGTTCACCAAAGAAATCAAAATGTTCTTTCCTTGGATCAAATTATCTGAGAAAACTTATAGAATGTAAAATATTATGATCACAGTCTTAAATGGCAACCAATCTAGTAACAAGTGAATTTTCTCAATCCCAATCAGAATATTAAAGCATACAGTACTCTCAAAATAATAAAAATCAAGTCAGGTAATGGTGGCTCATGCCTGTAACCCTAGCTACTTAGGAAGCTGAGATCTGAGGATTATGGTTCTAAGCCAGCCCAAGCTGAGAAATTTGTGAGACTCTTATTTGCAATTAACCAGCAAAAAGCTAGAAGTAGAGCTATTGCTCAAGAGGTGGAGCACCAGCCTTGACCTAAAAAGCCGAGCAAGAGCCAAGTAAGCCCCAGTACCAGCACCAAGAATTTTTTTAAAAAGACAGAAGAAAAGAGATGAGACAAGAATAAGATCTGTTTTCTTGGGTTTTCCAGTGCTGAGGATTAAACTCAGGGCCTTGTACATGTTGGTTAGACAAGAATACCACTGACTACATCCCCTAGTCCAAAATGTCAGCTGTCTTTTTTTTTTTTCACTTTTAACATGTGATCACAGGAGTTTGCTCATCTCTAACTGCTTCTACTGGATTTCCAAGGTGACTTCTATGCTCATTTCCCAGTTAACATCACCAGGGCCTGACCAATGAAAACCAACACAAAAACAATCCACACTTCTCCATCAAGACAGCATTCCCAGTTACACTAATACCAAATTCACTGGTGACAATTGCTCACCTGCCCTCCAGTGAAAAATAGCTGCCATCCAACCTCAGACCTGGCAAATGTTCTCTGCCCGCTTCATAGCCCATTAGGCAACTCTGTGAAAGAGGCAGATGAATCGTTCCCCCCAAAGGAAAGCATCAGCTTTGCCCAATACCTTGTGTGGAACAGGCGTTGCCAATGCTTTTATCTGTTAAAAATAGATCTGTTAACACCTCAGTTCACAGCAGAAGCAACACACTAGCTGTGTCAGAACCCACCAGCACTACGGTTAGACAATGGGAGACACACGGGCCTCAAAGAGGACCCACAAACCTCTCTGTCTCTGCTGAGGCCATGGGTTATGTTCCAATGGCCCATCAATGGGTGGCGGCTTCCCATTCTAGACATTTACAGTGCACTCAGCCATTAAGACTCTGAGCAAGTTCCCCTCCATGTGTCTCTGTGCAATGTACACCGAAACAATTCTCCTTCTTGCTGAAATTCAAACTATTTGAGTTACATGAGGCGATTGTATATTGTAATTATCGTACTGCCTTGTAACTACTTGTGTTGTGAATGTCTCCCTCCAACCCTGCCCTTCCCCACCTCTAGAACTGAGCTCCTTAAAAGAGCTTCCTGCAACCTTGAGTCCACTACTTGGTAACCAGAGCCAGATTGAGTTCGTTTAAATTGAATGAAACTGAAATGGCAATGTCTTTTTCCTCTTAGATCCTGAATCCTACTATGCACCTCATAATATGTTAGATTTAATTCATCAGGATTTACAACTTGTGTATATGTGTGTATGTGTCTGTGTCTGTCTGTGTGTTTGTGTGTGTGTGCCAATGCCGGGGCTCGAACTCAGGGCCTCACACTCTTTCTTGGTTTCTTCACTCAAAGCAAGCACTCTACCACTTGAGTCATACCTCCACCTCTGTCTCTTTTGGTGGTTAACCAGCAATGAGTCTCTTGACATTTTTGCTCAGATCTCAGTCACCAGAGTTGCTAGGATTACAGGCATGAGCTACAACACCAGACCATTTACCTTAAATATTCCTTTAGTTTCCTACTTATGGACTTTATTATACCAATAGGTAGTGGGAAAAAAGCAACTATTGTTCTCTGGGTCCTTACATGTCTACCACCTACTCAAAAGAAACGAATTTTCCTGAGAATAGGGTCTCTAAGGCAAATGTCAGACTGAAATTAAATAAGTATATCGTACATGTGAGCATATGAAGATGCTGTTGGACTTGAGCGCTCTTTCCCCATGCACTGCTGAGTCTCTGATAATGACTAAAGCTAAAAGGGGCCCCAGTCTCAATAGGGCTGGTCCATCACTGGTATGTGCTCTCTCATTTCAAGAATACTGGACACCTACAATTTTTGCCTGAAACAAATGAATGATGGTTCTGTTTGCTTCATTGTCTCTCCCATCTCCCCACTTCAAGCTGTGGTTGGTTAATTCAAGTCAAACCAATAAATATGACTATACCTGGCAGGCCCCATGCACACAAAGAAAAGGAATAAGATTCAGCCAAAAAAAAAAATTCCAAGTTAATCAGCAAAGAGATCTTTAACATTAGGAAACAATAAAGGAATGCTTACTTGCACATAAATGTAAATTGAGTCTTACCCCTTGGATGTTAAGAGAAGAAAATGATGCGATAGGACTATGTGACAAATACAAGCACATGGCACTCACGGGACAAATGGGTCACCGTGAAGAACTGGGCCAGCAAGAAGAAGAGCCCTCCTGCCACAGATAGACAGCAGATGCCACGGGCACATGCATGAGAATAGCCAACCATCTCTGTTTGCTCATTAAGCCACCTGTGACTGTCATATAAGTCCCTGAGGATCCCTGGCCAAGAAATTCCCTAGCCAATGATCACAGACATTTTCATCTTTGCTGCACAAGCACATGTGAGCCAGGGTTCCAAGTCCTGTCCCTCAAAGGTACATAGAAATATGGAAGTGGAGGCCAGGTACTACCCCTTAGTGATATCCCCTGGGGGAAACCTCCAAAGTAATGCAGCTGGTCTTTTACAAATGATGGCCCAGAGGATTCGTACATTGCCACCATAATACACCGAGCAACGTGGAGGGGTGCTCAAGTGACACCCAGGTAGATGAAATCTTAGATCTCGATCAGGATAGTAAATTAAGACCCTTGTCTTAACTGCTAGTAGTTTTCTTTTATTGTTGTTGATATTGTTTTGATTTTTTTTCAGAAGCCAAAGTACTCCAAATCTGTCATGTAATCAAACCAACTGAGATACTTCTGACCTATACCTACTGGCACTTCAGGGATCCCCCTCCTCCCCACAATGCCCTAAGACTCCACGGATCTCAGAAGACGCACAAGGTGCCAGCCCTCCAGGTGACAGACCAGCAGAGTCACAGCCACAGAGACGCAGGTGTACTTACGCAGGGCATGCCACTCGTCCTGACGGATGGTCTTGGTGATATTGAACGTGAGGTTCCTGGGGATGGTTGCTGAGGAGTAGTGGTACTTGATGTATGTACATCGCTCAAGTTCTCCTGGAAAAGAGAGACCAGAAGCCAACTATTAATGAGGTAGTGACCGTATTCGGAAGCAGTTCAGTGATCCATTTCTCTGTCCTGGAAATAAAGACTTGTTTCATAGTGGGTCTGATGGTGTCTACTGTGTATACAAGGCAGGAAAAAGGCAACAGAGGAAAACCACCATCAGATGGTAGATTGATTTAGATGGAAAAAAATACATCTATAGGATCATGCAGAAGTGGGAAGAACCAATGTTTAGACTACTGGAAATAAGCTTAAAAGAAAATGGTAGCCATCTCTGTTTAATCTTTTTAAGAAAGTCACCCTTCAACTCAAAAGTGAAAGTTTGGCATTTTATATATATACACATATTTTTATATATCTATGTAAATTTATACACACACGTATATGTGTGCATCCGTTTGTGTGTGTGCGTGTGCGCGCGCACATTCCATGGCTTCCAGGGGCCAGAGAGCAGGCCTCAACCTTAAGGAGGTAATTTGGGCTTAGTAAACATAGTCTTCTGGAATAGAATGAGCAAGAGGAAGGGGTGGGGGGTGTTCTTCCCTTGTCTCTCTCCATCCTCCCCAATCTCTGACCAAATCAATCTGGGTCCTTTTAAACCAATCTCTTCTCTTCTTTCCAAGACAAAACTATAGCCCAGTACCAAACTCAACACCTGGTCATAAGAACTTCACAATAAGTTACTTTACTCCAAGTATGGTCTTAGAGCAGAAATTCTTAAAGTGTGATCCCAGAACCAGTGTCATTAGCATCCCTCCTTAGGGATTTGCTAGAAATGCAGCATTTCAGGACCACTCTCAAGTGTACTGAATCAGAAACTCCAAGCCCGATCCTGGGTGAATCTTAAGCCTTCCAAGTGATTCTGTTGTATATTACGTTTGAGAACTGCTGCCTGAGAGAACCTAACATAATTGCCAGTGTATTAATTCAAGGATCCATCAAGTTTGCAAATTCCAAAAGGAAGGCCAGATTACCTTTGGTCTCCTGCAGCCATTTCTATTGACACTTACTTATCTAAGGGGTATTAAAACTCAATGGCAGCGCATTGTGAAGAATCAAGAAAGGAGTGATTTTTAAAGGTTAGAGGTTTTGGAATTTGGTTTTGCACCTGAATGGATTTTGATGGTAATCCATTTTGCACCCCACTGATTTTCAATTTATAACCGGTGGCACCTGATTGAATTGTTTGACCCCCCGGCCCACTGTCAGCAGGGAAGCTGGCAATTGGTGGAGTGCAATAATTTAGACAGTGCCTTGTGAAACTGATGCCTTATTGTAAATCATATCTGGACAACTTCCCAGTTGCCAGTGCCAGTTATCGGTGGGCATTTTTCTAATGGGACAGATTCTATCCAAATAGACCAAAGTTCTAGCAAGTGATATATACTCCTTTCCTGGGTGCTTCAGTTTTTCACGCTCCTATGCTCTCTGCACCCTCAAGCCTTCTGAGATCTCTCACATGACCCCAGCATTTCCCCCACTCCTTTCCCACCCAAAGCACGCCACCTCCTTAAACCTTCATGCCCAACCTCCCTTGATTTCTTAAACATCTGAAGACAGTATGTGCCAGATAGTCTACTTCCTCACTTCAAACCCTCACACCTCCTCTCGTTTCTACTCTCACTTCAGAGTTTCCGTTAAAAATATTGTTTCCTCTCTCGTCTTACAGCATCATCCTCAATGTCTCCTCTTTCCTTATAAGGGCTCCTCCTTCCTAACATCAGCTGGTCACCAAAGTCTGTCACTTCTCCTGCAGAAATGTCCTGGGAGTCTAGTCTCTCTCCTCGGGCCCCATTTCCTCTATATTGTTCTAGTATAGTCTCACACAGCGTAACAATGTTTCTGTCAATGCCAGACCACACATGCAATGGTGGTCTCTTAAGATTAGTGTAGCTGGGCGCCAGCAGCTCATGACTGTAATCCTAGCTACTCAGGAGGCTGAGATCTGAGGATCATGGTTCAAAGCCAGCCCAGGCAGGAAAGTTCGTGAGACTCTTATTTCCAATAAACCACTAGAAAACCAGAAGTGGCATTGTGGCTCAAGTGGTAGAGTGCTCGCCTTGAGCTGAAGAGAGCAGGGACTACGTCCAAGCCCAGAGTTCAGGCCCCATGACCAAAAAAAAAAAAAAAAAAGATTGGTATGTCACCTTCCAGGCTCAATGGCTCACCTCTATAATCCTAGATGCTTGGAAAGCAGAAATCTGGAGGATCATGGTTTGAGACCTGTGCAAAAATATTCCCAGAGGGGCAGTGGGAGGCTGGGAAGAGATGTGAAGGGTAAACAAAGGAGGAGGCTGCAATGCTTGATAAGAAATGAACTCATTATCTTGCCCATGTAATTGTAACCCCTCTGTACAGTATGTTCACAAAAAATAAAAATTAAAATTAAAAAAAAATATTCCCAGACTCCTATCTCAACCAATAGCTGGGCATGGTGGTACACAACTGTCATATCAGCTATGCAGGAGGCAAAAACTGGAGGGCTGCGATCCAGGCCCGCCCAGGAATAAATGTGAGACCCAACCCAAAAAGTAACTAAAGCATACAGGGCTGGAGATGTGGCTCAAGTGGTAGAGCACCTGCTTAACAAGTACAAGGCCTTCAGTTCAAATCCCAATACTATCCCAAAAGATATTTTTCTTCAAAGATGGCATCCCTTGGTGATATAGCCATCTTTGTTTGTATAAGTCCACTCTATGATGTTCATACAATGCAAAAATCACCTCACGACAGAACACATCCTGGTGATGGATGACACATGACTACAATGACCAATCTCCACCAACAGCCACCGTTATTGGGAAGAGCATGCTAGGTGGGAGAGAACTGCAAGTGATTTGTAGCCAAGTGGTTTCCAACTTCATGCAGGTCATAGTGCACACAGAGAAATGCTTCACAAGATACCCTGACATAAACAGGCCGTTGCTGCCCAGGCCCCTAAGAGCTGCAGAAACCAGCATTTCTAACACACCTAGAACCTATTCTGGGTTCGTTTCCCACCAGTGAGAAACTTCACTACAAATGTCTCATGTAATCCACTAACCATGAATTTCACCATGACATGACCAATGACATCTATGTTACCACTACCACATCATCTCTATTTTACAAGGAGAATGTGGGCTCAGACCAAACCAACAAGACAAGTGACTTGTCCAAGGAAGTGCCTTGCCAGGATTAGAACCCAGGGTTGTCTTCCCAGAGCCAACCTCTCTTAAGCCAACATCCCAGTCAGAGCACACTCCGCAAAGGCAATGCAGCTGTGTCATTTGCTCCAGAAGACACACTCAGAGGCCTCTGTTGGGCTCTTTTCTGACACAGGGGAAACTCCACAGTCCCCAGGGACAAAGTCCCAGCCCCCTCTCCAGCTCCCTTTGGCACACCTGAGGCTCCCGTGGGAAAATACTGACTACAAGGCTTCCCTTCACTAGGGCACCTGTTCTCCTCTCTGCCTGCCTCCCCAGTGACATTGGTCCTAAGAAGGGCTCCCAGCAAAGCCTTCCTGGTCACCCAGGTAACTGTGCATGCCAGCAACAGGCTCACCTGTGCAGCTACCTCCCCCACCCCCAACCCTTCCATACAGTGTGCACAGCATTGGCTGTGATTTATGTGTTTACCAGGCTCACTTCTCCATGAGATTATGAGTTTCTCAAGGGCAGGGATGTTGTCTTATTCATTCTTTTTTATCTGCCCAGCCTCCAGAGCAAGGCAAGCACCAATACTGTGTGCTTTCAGGAGAGGGATGAATAATATCAGGCAACACTTGTAAGACCACAGCGAGCAAAGAATCCCATGCAAGGAGTTCAAATAATGGACACAAATTAGAATATTGCAGAACTCTATGAGACTGTAGCACACACCTCTTCCCTGTTTGGACAACGTAAGGAGAGTCTTAACAATCCCAGCCAGCTGCGGCACTGATCATGTCTCTCAGTACTTGGCATATGTAATCCAATGAACAACTAGGTCAATGACTTGGTGGAGGAGGAGGAATACTATAGAAAGGAAAGTGGAGAGAGAAAAGGAAGAGAGTAGAAGGTTGGAACAAGGATATCGCTGACGACGACTTGGACAGGCACAGTTAGGCGGGCTTGGCCCCACACAAGGGCGGCCCCTAGAATCCTTGGGTGCTGAGATCCAGCAGCTACTCTGCTTGGCAAGCCTTACACACCAGCGGGATCTGGGGAGATTACCCTGGCTGTGTTTATCTAAGTTTCACAGAAGTACCATATGAACTGGCAGCAGCTGCACAGGCAATACTAACAAAAATCAAAACACTCCTCGGACCCAACCTTGGAGCACAAAACCCAATGCCACTTCTGGTGGGCAGATTGCTGCCTGTCACAGAAAAGCTCCGGATTGCTTAGCTGAGGTCAGGATCTCTCAGCCTTCAGTATAAACCCAACACACTGCTGCCAGTCCCGGGCAAGTGGAAGCCAGTTCCCTTAGTCTCTCCCACCATAGCCTACCCAGCCAATGCGGGAGGAGGCCACTTGACAGACAGCAAGAGCAAGTAAGCAAAGCATAGGATGCACAGGTGGTGGCCAAAGAGCCTGGGAGAGCATGCAGAGCTGCCCTGCTGGAGGCCCCTCATTGTTTGCTTTGCTTCCGAGATGTAAGCATCCTGCCTTCGACAGCAATTAAATCTGAAAGATTCAAACATTGCCTAAGAAGGAAGGCAAAATATTTATCCATGTGTCTACAGGTCCTGTCAGTGTTCTGGGCTTTCATAAATACAGGCACCATCTGGGCACCCAGTACGGGTGCCCAGAACGTGGGCTTCCCAGTGCAAACAGGTTTCCTGCAGGAAGTGCTGCAGAGCAACGGGGAAGCCCAGGGCCTTCCCAAGAAAGGACGTCAAGTCCAGCTTCCCAACGCCTGTACCCCAGGCCAGGGCCTCTGCTCTCCACTGCCCCAGGGAACCATCACAGAAGGACACCTGGCTGTGGAGCTCAAGGCATGGACCCTACCTATGGCCTCAATCAAGCTCTGCCTTCTGGACCAAACACTCTCCTAGCTAACCTGCATGGCAGGGCCCAGAAAGATGTAGAAAGGACACCCAAACAGGGGACTAAGCAATAGCAAACAAACACATAAAACTGAGTTTCAAATGGTTAAAGGATTTAGACCGACATTTCTCCAAAGAAGATATTTAAATGATCAGGGAAGTGAAAGTAACCCCCATAATGAGCTATCATCCTCCAACCTGTTAAGATGGCTACCATCAAAAAAGTAAATTTGAAAGGAAATGATAAAGTGCTGACAAGGAGATGGAGAAACTGAAACTCTCACCCGCACTCTCAGTGGAAAAACAAATTGGTCCCACCACTATGGAAAACAGTATGGAGCGCCTTGAAACATTAAAGGCAAACCTACCATGTGATTCAGAAATGCTACTTCTAGAGATGTATGTCCAAAAGAAATGGCATCTCAAATCCAGAAATGCCACCTCTAAAGATATATCCAAAAGAAATGAAGTCAGTATCTCAAAGACACATCTGCATTTTCACATTCACTCCAACATCATCTATAATGGCCAGTGTTTATCAGTGGATGAATGGATATGGAAAATGTTGTATATCCATACACGGAACTACTGTTCTGCCTTCTAAAATCAGATGCTGCTATCTATGACAACATGAGGAAGCAAACATTGCATGATTGCACTTACATAAGGGATCTAAAATAATCCAGCACAGAAATGAGAGTAGAATGAAAGGGAAGCAAGCTCAGAGCAGGTACAGAAGCTGGGAAGTGGCTGAGAGGGCCAGCCAGAGCTCGATTCTCTTCCTCTTTGTTCTCTTTCCCCACATCTCCCTAGTCCTCCCTCTTGCAAATGCATCCATCCATCCTCCTGTTAGCCAATACCAGCACTTTCTTCCTCCTTCACCCTCTGCCTGTCACATCCCACAATGGCAAAGGAGGCCCAAGAAACCAAGAATTGGGAGAGACTGCTCTATTCCTTGTTCTCCAATGCAAGTCCTTTAAGACACAAGATAGAGTAATTGAGGGGTTAAAATTGGAGTACATTGTAAACATGCATGGAAATATAACTATGAAATCTCCTTTTGTACAACTAACATAGGGTAATAAAAATAGAAAGAAGTTGGGCTCCCATGACTCACACCTATAACCCTAGCTGCTCAGGAGGCTGAGATTAGAGGATTGCAGTTTGAATCCAGCCTGGACAAAAAAGTCCATGAGACTCTCATCTCCTATTAATCACCAAAAAGCCAAACTCGAGCTATGGCTCAAGTGGTAGTGCTCTATCCTTGGGCAAAAAAGCTCTGGAATGGTGCCCAGGCCCTGAGCTCAAGCTCCAAGACCAGCACCAAAAAAAAAAAAAAAAACAAAAAGGAAGACCCAAGGCATGAGTGTGGAAACTCACATCCAGTTGTAAATGTGGCCCCTGCACATAAAGTATTCGAAATGTGACATGTCCATCAATATCTGCCCTGGGACTATTCTAAAAGGATAAAGACCCTGAAAGTCATACATAATACTAGTGAAATGTTTACATGGTCCTACAGATGTAGACCTATGTCTATGGGTGCATGAATTTCTCATAGGCAGTGACCCTAGGAGACTCTGAAGCACAGTTAACTTGGAGATATAGAGATGAAGTAGAGGAGGGACCAAAATGTAGCATCAGTTACCAGCGGTGGGATGCAGAAGTAGAGGAACCAAGACATAACCATTAGCTATCGGTGGTGAGCAGTGCAAGCACTTATAAGGGCATCTTCCCCTTGAGGGCAGCATACATTAAGGGGAGCTTCTTGGGGAGACTGACTTTAGACGTAGCACTGGAATACACCTGCTCCCCATCTAAAACTATCCCACCTGACCAGTAGACACTGTCAAACTTCTCGTCCAGATTTATTGCTTGGGTGGGATTCAGTTGCCTTAGATGCTGATTTTTTAAGCTCTTTTACACACTTATGAAGGACACAGGACTTATGAAGGCGTAAGTCCTGTGTCACTGACTTCTATGTGTGAATGAGACCCTAAATCCTCTTCCTCCAGGCCAGAGGGACCCTTAGCTACAGAAGACCCCCAGAGAAAAGAAATGCTGAGAAGAGCATGAAGAATCTGAGGTGGCTCTGGAGCGTACAGACAAACCTATCACCACCCAACGCCACCTGGCCACGACCCAAAGGGATCAAAAGAGTGAGACAGAACTGGAGCTGGTGCCCTCATACCCTCAGTCACCTGAAAATCAATCTGTCTCAAGGCTGAAGTGGACGGGGCTCCTGCACAAGCTGGCAGCACCCAACAAGTACCCTCCGTTTCTAGAGAGCCCAAACTAAGAGCAATGGAATCACAGAGAGGACAGCAGTGCACATGGCGCATGGGTTTGAGAATCCCATGGGAGGTGATAAGTAAAAGGAACTGGGAGTTAGCATTACACCTGTAGCTGAGGTGACTTCTCTCTCTTTTCAGCTCCTCTGTGATTTTTATTCCTATGTCCTGCTGACCGGGAAAGGACCTGGGGGCCATTGCCAGGACTCTAGATTTGCTGTGTTCTGACGATCCTCTGATTCTTTCCTGGCCCCTTCCAGCCAGTGGCAGGTGCCGTTGGGAGGTGACACACTTGCCCCTGCACCCCAGAGTCACCTCAGAGCCTTCATGCTCTTCTTAGCATCTCTTTTTTTGCTGTGTTTTCTCAAAGTTCCATTATTACTATTATTATTATATACTTTTATCTTTAAGTAGTTTGCAAAGGGGTTTCAATTTAATATGTCCATTTATGAGTATGATGCAGCTTGATCAATGGCGTCCCTGTTACAACAGGGAATCTATTTCATGCCTAGCACATGTCTGACATTCACATGTTCTGAGACGTCAGCCCAAGGCATGATGGTACAGATAAAAGAGCAAAGAAAAGGAACGCCTTCCCTGAAGCCACTCTGCAAGCCAACTGTGAGAAAGGTCAGGATGCAAACAGTGGCCTCTCCACCCAGCCAAAATGATTCCCTGCTTGGTGGAAGATTCCTTGGAAATGCAAGGAAAATGCTACAGCATTGCACAGAAGAAACTAGATGCACCTATGATAAGAGAAGAAAGAGGAAGGGAGGGAGGAAGGGACAAATGGAAGGAGGAACGGAGGGAAGGGACAAGGGCCTGCTTTGTATGTTACTCCTTCCCAGACCACGTGGGCTCTCCAACTGCTATGCCAAGCCCTGACCAGCTACAAGGTCAGCCAGCGCCTCCCCTCATCCCCAGGTTCACCCAGTAGATTGATGATTCTGAGTCATATTTCTAGCCAATGCCCTGGCTGGACCTCTGCACTTAGTAAAGAGTAAATAGAAAGTAGAGAGAGCACTTATGGAAAAAATAAATAAAAGGAACACTAACACTAACACCACCACCAACAACAAAAGATGAAACCAGTTTTAGAGTTTTAAGACCTGGACTTTATCTCAAGAGCATTTTCTAAGCAACAACAACAACAAAAAAGTAAGTTACAACTTAGCAGAGAGCCAAAGAAAGGAGATATATTTTCCTTCAGCAGAACAGCGAAGCCATTTTCAGATGTAGGGGCATTCTGTAGAATTCTTTAGACACCTATAAGGGAGATGGAGTGAAGGAACACAGGTGATTAAAGGGTTCAAGGTTTGAGATCAGAGATGATGAGAGGGACAGGAAGTAAACTCCCTGTCCCCCAAGATGGGAGGAGGTACGCCAGGCTGCACTGTTGGCAAGATGCTCTCCTTATTTAAAAGGCATCTCTGCAACAGCTCATCACAAGAAATCTCCCCACCAACTCCCTCAAGTCTTCTCTTCGCGCCTTCTGCTCCTCCCAGATGTTCTGAGATGAAAGATTTGCAAGGCCTACACCTAGCTGCTGCAGGCCCAGCAAGAAAAGAATGTTTTTCTCGTCTTTATACTGAGGAAAAGTGTTAGCTTGTTTTTATTTTTAATGCCTTCAGATGTATCCCATTTTGTATGCTTTGGTTTTGGTGCTTGTGGTATCAGCGTGGCCTTTTAATGTTGTTTTGTATGCATCGCACAGACTGAAGCCTAAATATTTAATTCCTTTCCACCCTATGTTACATTAGTGTTGGTTATGAATAGTGGCCGGGCCCGTCTCATTACACATACAGAATTTCATTTTCAGTAAGTCTCATTGCTCCCATCCACCCTACCACCACATTTCTGACCCTTTGCTCCACCCCAAAGCGCCTTCTGCTAGCTACTATTGTAGCTCAGCTATTTGTATATCAATCATGTATTTCTAGCTATAGTAAAAGCATCAAGATAGAGGAGCTTATGTTATCCATCTTTGTATTTACTGGCCACAAATGGTATTTTAAGAATTTTAATAACAGCTGCTGTTTAATTCCTGCTTTCTATAGTGGGTGGCACACCATTTAATCCTGAAAGTTAGGTACTCTCACGTTCTTCATTTCACAGACGTGGACATAAAACAGTGTAGAGAGATTATCCTATCCAGAAATGCAGGTGGAAAAGGTGGGATTTGAATCCACATTAAGGCAGTCACATAGGATGGCATATGGGAAAAGAAATGGGGAGGGGGAGAGAATCAAGCTCTGCTGAAAGAAATGTCGCCTTTCATATGAAGCAAAACTCCCACTTGCAGATAATTTCCCCATCGACAGTTTCTGCTGTCCTTCTCAGAGTAAGACAAAACATTTGCTTCCATAGCTACCTGATGGGCTGGAGAGAAGCAGGCTTTATAGTTAACACCCAAGCGCAGAAGCAGAACAAGGCTAAATGCACGTTTGGTGTGGCCTAAAGCATGGCCACATGGCCATCTCCACTCCCAGGACAACAGGGGCTTTGACGTGAGTTACTCAGCCTCTCAGGGCCTCCCTTCCTCCCCCCCCCCACCCCATTCCTTCATCTGTAAAATGCAGATAATAATGGCACTCAGCTCATAAGACTGATGAGGACTAAATGAGGTAACCCATGTAAAACCTGCTCTGCAGTGAGCATTCAATAAATGTTCCCATCATTTATTAGTTATGCCTCTGGAGACATGCATCCTGTGCCCATCTAATAGGCTATAAATATTTAAAGACAATTCTCATGCTCCTCTCCACCCCCGAAATCTCCTTTCCTTCTAGCTTCCACGTTCTCCCAACCACACCGTCCACAAAGACCGGTACTACTCCAGTCGTTCTCAAGATCAAGTCCAGGGCCAGCATTACGCTAGTTGTGTTCAAGGTCAAGTCCATGGTGGGAATCCCTCCCAGTGCCGTATGCAGGGCTGTACGTAGCCCTGGCCACAGCTGGTCCCATGCATGATGGGACCTGTGCTGATCCACAGGACCATGGGCTCCCAGTCTGCATGGCATTAGGGGCATAGCTTAATTTCCTCCTCATTCCATGGACAGCCAAGTCACAGGACTGGTCACACAGAGGGGACCATGCCCAAGCGATTCCCTTCATGGAACTGGCAGCTGAGCCAACTCACCCTACCATGTATTCAGCTGCATCGGCAGGCCATCACCGGTCTCATCCAAGCCATCACAAAATCCTCTGGCACTGTGATGCCGGAGAGCACACGCGCACAAACACACACACACACACACACACACACACACACACACACAATCCCCTTGTGATCTGAAATAGAACCATTAGAAGAGAGCTCTTGGAGCTCAATCGTTCAGCCTGCCTTGGGTCTGCCTCTGAGCCAGCTTCCCCAGGCTGGTGTCCCCCACATCATTCACCATGATGGATGGGTATCCAGAAAGGGAAATGAGTGGCCAGCCAGGGCTTGTTTTCCTCTCAGTATCACCACTTCTTTGACAAGTGCTCCTACTATCTGCCCTCTGCACAGTTTTGAGGAGCTCCCTCCCCTCCCCATCTACCTATCTGTGTCCAAGGAATCTCCCTATAGTCCTCTCTGTCATAAAAGAAAAACTCTGAGCATATGTCACCCATCTCTAACCTAGAAACTCATATTCTACACCTCCTTTGGTTACCCAGGCTTCCTGAGGGAACAGAAATGAGGAAACCGGCTCTCGTGCCTTTCCCCTGCTCCCTCCACTCTATCTGGAGGATTCCTACTCCAACTAAGAAATGGACCTGAGCACCCCAAGCCCCATGCCTGAAATCTGTGGTAGATAGGAGGCAGAGATCTGAAGATCGTGGTTTGAAACCAGCCTAGGCAGAAATGTCTGTGAGACTCTTACCTCCAATCAACCAGCCAAGGGCTAGAAATGAAGCGATGGCTCAAGTGGTAGAGCACCAGCTTTGAGCAGAAAAGACAAAGGGTCCAGGCCCTGAATTCAAGCCCCAAGATCAGCAAGAGAAATCATAAAGGAAGAAATGAAACGAGGCCTCTCTCTGGGTGAGCACTCCCCATCCCTCTCATGACAACCAACTGTGCCACAGAGCACCATTCCCAGCCTAGCAGCTTCTCTCCTTAGTGCTTCATCAAGAGACTCTTATTTTCATTGACTAAAGATGGTAGCATCTAACATTCTGTGACCTTCAGTGTTAAAGGTCCCCTCATCTTTAGTGGGAGCTATAACCTTTTAAATCCTAACTTTATCATTCCCAGATACTATACCGCTTTTCCCCCTTCTCCGTGCCTTTTCGTATGTTTTAAATAAGACATTTTTTAATGTCATTGCATAGTGGTTTTTCTCACAAAAGGAAATAAAGAACGAGCTGTCACTATGACTGCGCCACATCCCTGCTGGCTTCTGACTGCCTGGTCCCGTTTCGCTCATGTATTTTCCAGCTTGAAACAGAATTTCATGAGAAAGAATGAGAAGGTGAGGTATGGCTTTAAATTACCATTTGGGGGATAGTAAATAACCAGTTCCCTTATTCCCATCACCTCCCTAATAACCTTCCAGAAAGTTCAGAGCTGCAAGCTGTCATGGCCCTGACAGGCCCCCTCCCACCCTCTCCCCATTCAGCACACCAACACCCAACGCAGGAGCCTGCCGCTCCTCCAGGTACAGTTTCCGCTGGCGGAAGGCTCATCCATCTCCAGGCTCTGTCTGACAGACAAACGAGGCGAGAAGGAGACCAGATCTGTTTGGGGGTGGTTTTTTTTTTCTTTTTCATGGAAAACAATGAGCTCATGCTTTCTCCCCAGGGACCAGGAAGTGGAGATAGATCTGGAGATGGGAAGGCCGTGATGGAGGCAGGCAGGGGTGATGAAAGATGGGCCTTCAACAGGAGGGAGCTCAGCCTGGCACTTTCTTTAATGTCACTTTTGATAAGAATCCCCAGCTCTGGGCCAGAGGGAAACATCCATTTGCTTTAAATTAAGGATTTAGCATGAGAGAGATGTCCTCTAGAGGAGGGGCGGCGAGAAGATAAACAGAGCTAGAAATTCGTCATTCCTGTTTCTTCAGACCAGAGTGAAATGATGGCTCATGAGTCACCAGATGCCAGGACAGAGGTGGCTCCACTGTGCTCTGAAGATGCTCCCTCTCGGGGAGGGGTCAAGCTTGGATTAGCTTTAGCCATAGTGGATCTGCCTTCCTCCAGGGAAAGGCCCATAGGCAGAGCCAGATAAGAGTTTGTTCAGGGCTGGGAGGGTGGCTCAGTGGTAGAGTGCTTGCCTTGCATGCCTGAGGCCCTGGGTTTGATTCCTCAGCACCACATAAACAGAAAAAGCTGGAAGTGGTGCTGTATCTCAAGTGGTAGAGGGCTAGCCTTGAGCTGAAGAGCTGAGAGACAGCGCCCAGGCCCAGAGTTCAGGCCCCACGACTGACCAAAAACAAAAAAAAAAGAGTTTGTACAGACAGCTGGCTAGGTGTTGTTGTTTTTTTTGTTTTTTAAGTAGCTGAATGAATGTTTGGTTTCAGCTTGGGAGAAAGAATTCCAGATTATTGCTTTTTTTTTTTTTTGCACTTTTCATTGGACAAAGTAGTCATGGGATGCTGATTTTCCTTATTTATAGTTAATTCAAGGAGAAAGAAAACATGCACATGAGTGCACATGTGCATGTTTATGTGTTGGGGGACGCTGGGCTGTATTTGAGACGCCAAACCCAGGTGACTGATTATTTCACTCTTCAATCTATTATGTGCCTCAGTCAAACAGTGAAAGAAAGCCAAATGATCAAACAATTATGCTTACTTTTTCGTTTTCATCACTACTTGCAAAGTTAACCATCTTCCCGTTTAAGTTAAATGGTTACATGAGAAACACTCATTAAGATGTGAACTTATAGGGCTGGGAAGGTGGCTCAGTGGTAGAGTGCTTGCCTTACATGCATGAGGCCCGGGGTTTGATTCCTCAGCACCACATAAGCAGAAAAAGCCGAAAGTAGTGCTGTGGCTCAAGTGGTAGAGCGCTAGCCTTGAGCTGAAGAGCGGAGGGACAGCGCCCAGGCCGAGTTCAGGCCCCACGATCAGCAACAACAACAACAAAAAGACATGAGCTTATCCTGATTCACAAGTTACACTGAAAACAGAAATGATCATTATAATGTTGAGAAGTTTACTCTTCCCCAGCCGTGTCCAGGAGTATGACGCAAGGGTTGGAGCGTGATCCTGAGGCCAGCTTGCTTGGCGCCAAATCCTGGCCTTGAGACATTCTAGGCTGTGACCTTGGCCGAATGAACGAAGACCTCTATTCCTAAACGTATTTACTTTAAAGGAAAGGAGTGTTGTTTACCCGCTTTCATGTGATGTAAAATTTAGTGAATTAATATAGATAACTCACTTTCTGTCCAGCACATGGTAAGCATTCTGTAATTATTATTGCTTATTACGCTACAGTGTCGTGGCAGACACAGACCTACCATGTACATCAGACACCAGGAATGTCCTTCAAAGCATGCAGCAAGCACATAGGTGGCCCATTCTAACCAAATAGATGGATATACTAGGAGACAGGCTCCTGTCCATCAGCCTGTCTTCTCCTTGACTCAGATGCTCAGTTCTTGCCCATGTTTTCTACGTCTTTCTCTAGCCCCAGTGCCATCTCAGAAGCACTTTTTCCATACCCCAACCTTGCTTACATTCTACCACCACCCACTCATGGCTTCAGATCAAGACTTCTCCCCCACCTTTATGATTTTCAACCTCTCAAATACCAGTGAGCTTCTCAAAGCTGTCTCCGTCATCCATGAGCAAGACCCTCCCAGACACAAGAGCAAAATCATGGCTCCAGTTGCACAATACTAAATACTGTTTGACACTCACCAAAGTAAGGGGCTCAGCAGCGACTTGAAACAATGATACTTGTTAGTTGAACACGGGTTCCCCAAACCTCCAACGCCAGCCCTAACTTGATAAAACACAAATTCAGGCCAAGTTGGAAAATTATATTTCCTAACTTTCTAGCATCCCACCTTCCAACGAAAACAGCAAAAATCTAACAAACTCAAGTAATGCCAAGGTATGATTTTTTTTAAAAAAAAAAGGAGAGGGGAAACAAACTTTCAGATACTATAGCCGGAAGTATAATTATTATAAACACTGGAAAAAAAACCAGGTAGAAACATAGATACGCCCTATGGCCCCAAATTACACATTCTAAATAAACTACTATATGTGTTCACATGGAAGTGATATGCACAAGAATGTCCAAGATAGCATTCTTGGGAAAAAGCAAAAAATAAAATACCCATTGATAAGAAAATAGAAAAATAAAACACTGTTATAGTCATATAGTAGATATTATACAATGGTTAAAATAAATGAACTAGAACTTATATATTAATATATAGAGATAGATCTCAATATGCAAAAAAAAAACCAGAACTGAAGGTTAATAGTTTCTGTGTGTATACATTTGAAAAGGACAAAAACCAGCTCCATTATGAGCTCAAGGAGACATCACTATGTGATAAGCAAAAACATGGGGGGATGCCCACGAAATTTGCCCCAGAGAGCAACTAGTGGGAGCAACTAGAAGGATTCCATTTCATCTGCATATTCTCAAGCGACACTAAGAAACATTGGCTTTTGCTAATTCTGCCTAGCAAATAAAATAGTAACTATTGCACTATTCTTGGTACTTTTCGGCATTTTACATTTCTCCCACAAAATGTGGCCCTCCAATAAGATAGAAGAAAAGTATTTCTCAAGAAGAAAAAAACAACAACATGCCTTTGATGAAATCAAAGCTTCATTCTTCAAGGTGAGGAAGAAAACGTGATTGGGCCCCTGAATAGTGACCACTTTCTCTAGTCTCCACCTTTCTCCAGTGTTCCCAGGGGCTCCTCCCCTCCTCCACATTATACATGCAGTGCCTATTGAGGTGCAGGCCCTGAGGAAAATGGAGGGAGACAGGAAACCCAGGACAGAGTGAGGGCTTCATAGTGCCCGGAGAGGTGGAGGGAGAAGGTGACTGATGCTGCGGAGATCAGGAAAGGCTGATGCAACTTCAGCTGGGCAAAACAGAGGTAGGGGGAAATGGCACCCCAGGGCCTGCAAGAAATCTGCCCTTAACAAACACAGGGCTATTCTTGGGCTGGGAAGATGGCTCAGTGGTAGAGCGCTTGCCTTGCATGCATGAGGCCCTGGGTTCGATTCCTCAGCACCACATAAGCAGAAAAAAAAAAAAGCCGAAGTGGCACTGTGGCTCAAACACAGGGCTATTCTTGAGGCCAAATCTTGACAGGATCCCAGAGAAAGCAGAGGGCAAGGGTAAAAGCACTGAGGCAGGGCCAGAGTGATGGTTGGATGCTGCTGAAGGTATAGGCAAGAAGAAGGCCTATAAGGAGCTTCCTGGGACTCTTGAACTTGACCTGCTCTTGGCAGGGCCAGGACCATCCTCCATCTCCTACACACTGGACCAGCCCTCTAACTTCCCCAGGGGGAGGCAGAGAGGGAAGAGGTTGCCTAAAGACTCCAGGCAGCCAGACTAAGAAAAAGGAGCAACTTATCCTACATGGAGTAACTACTCCCACTGTCCCTCCAAACAAGGTTCTTCAGCCCCCCAGGCTGCTTTAGCTTCTGCACCAGGGCCTCACTGGACTTAGCAGCCAGCACACCGAAGCAGACAGATAAGACAGACAGACAGCTGTCTCTTATCTCACTCTGCAAAGCCTCGGGAGCCACTTCAGTCACTGCTACGAACAGAACTGGCGCAGCAGGGCCTGGCGAGGGAGCTTCCTCCAGGGGACGAAGGCTCCAGGAAGCAGAGCCAAAAGCAAGAATGTGTCCACAGAGAGGCAAGGCGGGGCTGCACAGTGAGCTGGAAGGAGTTGGAGAGCACAGACCGTGGCATGGAGGGGTGATGAGATGGCGGTGGGCCAGGGCAACCAACACCAGAGAACGTTCTAGTATCTTA
This sequence comes from Dipodomys ordii, assembly GCF_000151885.1. Taxonomy (NCBI): domain Eukaryota; kingdom Metazoa; phylum Chordata; class Mammalia; order Rodentia; family Heteromyidae; genus Dipodomys; species Dipodomys ordii. The sequence continues at coordinate 7,711,401 of NW_012267272.1, read as the reverse complement.
CCATTTTCCCTGCTTACAAAGAACAGAAGAGTTGAACATTTCTTTGAAAAAAAATATATATATATTTCAAATAGTAAGATGTCACCCCTGAAGAGTTAGTACACCAAAATGAGTATCACGGCAATGCTAATGGAACCTAGAAGCAGGTATGAATCCATTAAAGCAAGAGAAAGCTTATCTCCCGAGGTAGACCAAAGTATAAACCTGGAAATGAAGACTCCTACATAGAGAGTCCCTGTCTTTTCTATCTCCCATCCAATTTGCTATAACTCAGAGACAGCTCCCAGGATATCTGTGTGCTTCCTCTTGCTACATGAGCCTTCTGTCCCCAAGTGGTTATCATCTGGATTTCCCTACCCAGGCCTCAACACCCCTTTTCCAACCTCCCTGCCTCTCAGCTGACTACAACCTGTTTGCCTGGAGCCCTGATTCTCCTCTCACTACCAGAGTTCTAAATTTCCCTGCTGCCTAAGACATGATGTATGGTAGAGCAAGAACTGGACCAGAATCTCCAAAACCCAGCTCAGCCAAAAGCACAAGACATGTACTTTCTAGTAATAGTGCCATCGCAACTCAGTAGGGAAAAAGACGGTTTGATTTTCCAATAGATGGTATTCAGCAAACAGGGTAACCCTCTGGGGGGAAAAAAAGTAAAATTTGAAAACACATTTTGCAAGTCAAACCAGAACCATTTCCAAAAGGGTCAAATATTTAGTTGAAAAACAAAGCTAAGCCATGTAACTATTGCACTATTCTTTGTACTTTTCTGTATTTTACATTTCTCCCACAAAATGTGGCCCTCCAATAAGATAGAAGGCAAGTATTTCTCAAGAAGAAAAAAAACATAAAGAGAAAATCTTTATGATTTAAAGTCCATAAAAGAAAATATTGATAAATTTGGCTACATGGGAATAGAAAACTCCACATAGTAAAACCCACCATAAGCTAAATCAAAAGACAAAATAAGGGAAATGTTTGCAACTTGTATCACCAACAAGAAAAACATTCCCTAAACATAAAAAGTACCTACAAATCAATAAAGAAAACAGGAACCAATCCAAAATGAACAAAAGAAATAAAGGGTTAGCTCATGTAAATATAAATGTCTCTTATATATACATGAGGAGAATTTCAAAAACACTCAATATAGGAAATTACAAATTAAATCTGCACTGGGATGTCACTTGCAATTATCATTTTGACCAAAGACCAGAAGTTTGATAGCATACTGAATGATTGGAATGGGGGGGGGGTGGGAAGGAAAAAGAAGCACACTATCTTGGGTTGCTGTTGGAGTATAAATTTTGTAAATTTGTTCAACCTCTCTAGAGAGCAATTCATCAACATCTCTCAAAATTACAAAGGCTCAACTTGACCCAGAAATTTCACTTCTAGTAATTTATCTAAGACATGCGATCTCACAGGTGTGAATGACACACATACAAGGTTATTCATTGCCATTTTGCCTAAAAAAGTAACCTAAATTTCTATCAATAGGAGACTGATTAGGTTATGGAATATCCACCCAATGACGGCAATATAACCAATTTTTTTTCTTTTTTTCTTTTTTTTTTGTCGGTCGTGGGGCTTGAACTCTGGGCCTGGGCGCTGTCCCTCAGCTCTTCAGCTCAAGGCGAGCGCTCTACCACTTGAGCTACAGCGTCACTTCCAGTTTTCTGGTGGTTTATTGGAGATAGGAGTCTCACAGTCTCTCCTGCCCGGGCTGGCTTTGAACCGCCATCCTCAGATCTCAGCCTCCTGAGTAGCTAGGATTACAGGCGTGAGCCACCAGCGCCCGGCAATATAACCAATTTTTAAAAGATGAAACTCTTTACAAACGGAATAGAAAACCTTACACATAAATCAAGTGACCACAATCAAGGTGGCGAAATCATGTAACATTTATTACAGTCATGGAGTAAAAGAGCAAACAATGGTGGATATGGTAGAAACAGATGTATCAGTATGTGCTTGCACATGCAAAAAAATTTCTGCACGTTCAGAAAACATCTCTGCCTGGAAACTGGTAATATTAGTTGTTAATGGTTAGAGAATTGAGAGGAGAGAAAACTCAAGAAACAATTCTCATAAAGCCTTGTATACTTATAAAATAGTACATGTATTGTCTATATTTTTAAAAGGTTAATTATAATAGGAATACAAGACAAATTAAAGATTATTTTTCAAAAGACTGGATCTGCCCTGGTACAGGTGATGGAAGATTCTGCACCCTGCCTTCCCAGCTTCTCGCCAGCAGAGCCTCAGTGTCTCAGTGGCGCTTGGTAGAGTGCTTTCTATCTTTAGAACTCAGAATCCCCGTCCCCATAGCCCAAGCCCCTATTCATAGAAACCCAAGAGCCAGGCTTTAGAAAGGTTACCCATATTCAAGTGCAGGCAGAGGAGAAGCCAGCATACCACACTAACTGCACTGACCCAGAACTGTGTTCTGCATTCCAGTCCTGGTCAATGGACCTCTGCCTCCTTCTCCCAGGACCACGGCTGGTGAGTGATGGTCACAGAAGCCTCCACTTCATCCAAGCAGAAGATTCCATCTTCCCAGAGGCCACCAAGGATGGACAGATTCCTGACTCAGGATGAACCTTTGATGACATGGCTGCTGGCTGCCACTCTAGAGCCCGGATCTAGCAGTAAACAGGCTGTCCAAGGTTCTCCTGTTTTCCCTGTCTGCTGTGCACTCACCAGGATGGCCCTGCAGGCCAAGGTGGGGAAGCCCATGTATTTGGTCGGCTCCACTCCTCCTGCTACTGACCAGCCCTTGAGCTCACGCCCCATGAGCTGCTGCTTGGCAGAGCTCTACCTTCGCCCATTGGAGCTTTGCTCTGGGAAGGATCATTCAAGTTCTACCCTCTGGCAACGTGCTAGTACATGGTAGTGAGGGATTCTCTATCATTTGATGTGCATTCCAGTTACATTAAAACAGCCTCCGAAAGCTCTTATGTCCTCAGCCAGCTCAGGTCCCACAGCTGCCAGGAAGATGAAACACAGCTTCTGTGTAGACCTTCAGAGCTATGCTGGCTTCACAGACTCTGCTATTTCCAAAAGACACGGTATTCTTTGTCAACTAAATTCACATCAGGTCCTGTGGCCCCGGCCCTTCCACAGGCAGCAGACCTGGAGACGGGTTCCAGCTCCATACTACCCACAAGAAACTGGCTGTTGGTAGGTTTCCTGGGTTTGGGCAAATACGTGACCTTGATTCTCTCCAGGCTTATCTTCAATCCACAGTGCATTCCAGACTTTGTAAAGCAGCCTGTAATTTCTGTGCATCCTCTTGTGTGAGTATTTCAAGGTCACAATCACCAGCACTGAGCAATCAGCTCTCAAATGACTGTCTTAATGGATGTTGTTTGCAGCTTATCCCAACCAGAATGTAAGCTTATTTCTGTTTTATCTCCTCGTAACACCTAGGGAAGAACAATGCTCTGCATACGGATGTATGATGTAGGGGACGAAGTCTCTGGATTAGAAGTCAGGAGGCCTAGGCCTTAGTCTCCCACTTATTTACCATCAAGCCTCTCAACTACTCTCTGACTCAGTTTCCTCATATGCAGATAGAGAGCAATAATATTTGATTTACAGGATATCTGTGAAGATCTAGTGAGTGTGGGAATAGGAAGATGTAGATTTGGCCATGACATGTAGCCTTAAAGCTGCATGGATTCATCTACTGAAAGTTATTTCTCTAAGCATCATCTCAGAGAAGCTTCTTGAGGAGATACCAGCTCAGTACCAGCCACAAAGTCTTGCAGTTCTCTGCTGAGGTCAAGTCACTCCTGAAGTTGCTGCAGGGGCTAGAGCCCTGATGGGAAGGGCAGTCTGCATGGCTCGCAGCCCCTGACGAAGCTATTCAAGGATGGGAAAAACAAAGAGAAGCAACTTCACAACAGGTCTAGCTCCTAGAAACCAGGTGGAACACAGCTGAGCCACTCCTGACCTAAGTCTCAATACAGCACGGCGGACTTAGCAAATCAAACCCTCCCACCGACATTACCAACATGCCGTAAGATTAAGCAGGTACCAAGGAAACCAGTCAAAGTAGGGAAGATACAAGTAAAGGTTATAAGGGACACAGGCAGAGAGGGTTGCAGGGTAAGCAGATGAGGAGGGAAGGCAAGACCCAACCTGCCACATTCCTTCCATCCCCAGTTCACAGTCCTGACAGGTCCACCCTTTCAGTCAACCCTGGGAACTTGATGGAATTTTTAGACATTTCCTGATTCCAAGTCAACCAAGCCTCAAAAGGCTCCATAGCCTGAACATGCATGTGTCCAGCTTCCAAAATTCAGCTCCCTCTCTGGCAGACTACAGCTGCTTCACCAACCTCTCAGTTCTTGGCATCTACCACAGACCCTAACTCTGGTTTCTTACCCATGACCTTGACCATGACTAGAACGTCGGCCATGAGGATGAGCTCTCTGCCAGCACTCACATTCCCCTACCCAAACTCTACTGTCCTTTTGCTATGTATTGAATTCCAGTGGATGGGGGAAGAAGACCAGTGGTTAAGAAACTAAAAGATTTCAAAGCCAGGCACACGTGGCTCATGCCTATAATCCTAGCTACTCAGGAGGCTGAGATTCAAAGCCAGCCCAGGCAGGAAAAGCTGTGAACCTTTTATCTCCACTAAACCACCAGAAAACTGGAAGTGGCACTGTGGCTCAAGTGGTAGAGCGCTAACCTTGAGCTGAAGAGCTGAGGGACAGTGCTCAGGCCCAGAGTTCAAGCCTCATTACTGACAAAAAAAAAATTTTTTTTTTTCAAGAAACTATTATGTGAAAGGGAAAAAATTCTCTGGAGAAGTGGACCAAAGACTAAAGTCAATGTTAATATCATAATTATCATCTTTGGAGCCCTGGCCTATGCAGACATCTGCATGAGGTACTAACTATTGGCTCCCTGATGCAAAGAAGGCAGCATCTGAGCCGCTAAGCCAGGACTGCCTGGGGCTCAAACATGTCTGGACACGTCCGGAGGTCAGTAGGGCAGCGAGAGTTCGCATCTGCAGCTGTGCTGATTGGGATTCAGAATATCTATGTTCTGATTCCAGGATTACCTGTCTTTGTCTCCTCTCTGGGCTCCAGAAAGTTGTGAGAGAGCCCTAGGGAAGAGAGGTTAAATAAAATAAACAAGCCAACTGCCAAAAGTGCCTGGGAGATGATGTCACATTTCCTAAATGACCATGACAATAACTTACACTGAAAGCACCCACCTTTCCCCCTGATAGCTGTATTTTAGACCTGTCCGTGCTGCCGACCCTCCTCAATCTTCTCTCATCCCCTTCCCCCTGAACATAACTCGCAGGTTTAGGAGAAGAGGGTGAACACAGAAACACAGAGGCTGTTGAGACCTTGGAGCTCTCTCACCCCCCCCTTTTCCATCTGCCCCACCTGACTTCACTTTTTCTGCCTAATATTTGAAGGGAGGGGGAGGTGAACAATTTCCCCTTCCTCCAGGCTGAGGGAGACTTGGTTGCCCTTCCCAGGCCTTCCACTCGTCCCCCCCCCCCCCCCCCCCGCCTCCACTCCCCACCCCAAACCTGGTACACTGTTGAGTTCATCCTTTCTACTCTTTTTCTTGTCTTGCAAATGATGCTTCTCTAGTGAATTAAGCACTAGGAACCAAGAACCAGGAGCCTGAAGGCCAGAATGCAACAGCAAGTCTGGAAACAAGCTTACGTCTGGAACAGCTAGCAGAGTAGCAGCTCTCCTGCATCAGATGAGGTTACACCAGGACAACCTCCAAGTGGACCAAAGAGGCCACAGGGCAGACGTTGTGGCAGAGAGAACAGGGTTCTCTGAAGAGAAGACATCAGAACCTTCAAGACAAGAGTATCTGGAAATTATTCCTGAGACACTCATAGGCACCCCACGCAAGGAACTTCAAAGTCACTAAGAAAGGAAGACAATGGAAATAAGGACAGCCAAAACCAGGCTTAAGCCTGACCCAAGTGCAGGTCTGACATTCAGGCCAGCCAGGTAGTGTTTGATCAGCAAGCCCTGACCACTGTGCTGATTCACAATGGAGGGTATGGCAGGCACTTGGAAACTGCTTTTGCTAAAAAGCAACGACTCCTTCCCTGAAAGCAGCATTAGAAGCTTGGCCTCCATGTCTCCATTTCACCTGTCTTTGCTGTGAGTGATTCTCTCCTGAAGCCATCTTGGCGCCATCTTGTATTCCAGGAAGGACTGAACTGATAGATAAACAAGACAGGAATCTAAGCTACCTCCTAGGCAACGGTGACTTCCTTTTCATGACCAGGCCTGGCCTGACTGAACCACACCTCTTGACCATCAGTGGCTAATAATTATATATGACTCTCACTCCCAGCCCCTCTATTTGAATCTGAAGCTCATGTCTGTACCCCCAAAATGCTGAAGTACTCACTTTACCTCTTCCCTCGGTAGATGATGCTGCATAGTAAATCTTTCTCTGCCCTTCACCGTTCATCATCTCTTTATTTAGTATATTAGAGTAAGTGGACAGATCTAACATGTTAAAACAACTAGAGTTGAGCCTCAGGCCTAGAACTCTGGAGAAATGCCCTCCATACTCTCACCATACAATCTAGTTCCCCTGGTTTACTCAAACTTTATAAGCAATTGTGGGGGTTGAGAAGATAGCTCAGTGGTAGAGTGCTTGTCTTGCATGCATGAGGCCCTGGTTCGATTCCTCAGCACCACATAAGCAGAAAAGGCCAGGAGTAGTGCTCAAGTGGTAGAGTGCTATCCTTGAGCTGAAGAGCTGAAGGACAGCACCAGGCCCAGAGTTCATTCAGGCCCCACAACTGACAAAATTAAAAAAATTAAAAAAAAAACAATTGTGTTGTGGTTCTCCTGGGTAATGGCTATGAGTCTGTAATTCTGCAGCAGACCCCATGAGAGACAGGAAACCTCCAAGATATGCACAGAACCAATCATGCTTTCTTTGGAAAAGCCCTCCAGGGAAAGGAAAGGTTTCCAGGAAGCCCAGCTAGAGGAGCCCGCTGGCTGGAGCTGACTTCAGAAAGGTCAAGTTTCATGGCTGAAGGCAGCGTGGCTGTGCCATGGCCAAATCTGGCTGTTCTACACACCAAGAGGGTCAGTGTGGGGAGAGGCTGACTCAGACATAGTCATTCAACCTAGGACCCAGTGTAGGATCTGCCACTTCCAGAAAATACTATGGTTGATACAACATCCTAACCCTGTATATGTTGATCCAGTAAGTACCAGGCACATGATGAGATGCTGAAGGGAGAAAAATTTACAAAACATAGTCTCAGCCTGTTCAGTTTATAGTGTATAGTCACGCACCATATAACATAAGGTCAAGGAAAGACTGACTGCATCTCTGATGGTTAGACCCAGGAGAGGAGATCACAACCAAGTACACTCTGATATTCACATGACAATCACCTATCTACCAGTGCCTCTCTGAGAACACATCCCCCACCTCAAGCAATGTGGGACTGCCATTCATTTTGCAGGAAATAGAAAGAAGGCAGAAACGAAAGAGGAGGAAGAAAACCAAATCTAAGGAAATCTTGCTTTAATAAACATGAAGAATTATTTGGTGACTCACACATCAATGCTTGGAATATAAATCTGTGCTTCCAAATTGTTTGACATCAGAAAATGATACTTAGCTTCTAATATGTGCAACTATTTTTTTCCTAGATAACACAAGAAAAAATCCTATTTCTGGGCCTCTCTGAAGGATGAAGAGGTCTGACTTAACAGAGCACTAATTTTTGCCATTTATCAAGTTAATTGCTCGTGCATTTTCAGCAATTAAGGGCAAAGCAAAGGACCTGGAATTTGAGAGCAAACATTCAGTGAGAGGGTGAGCTAGGGAAGAACCAAAGGGTAAGAGCTACGCCGGCCCACCCTCTGTCTACTTCACGCCAGGGCCCTGCAAGATTTCTGCCTGACAAGCAGTCATCAAGGACTCAGCTATTATGCCTAGCTATTATGACTTATAGTCAACATTGTATTTATCATCAGTAGTTTTAGCCAGTTAGGATCCTACTCAGCTTTATTGATTCAAGCACATGCAATTTTATGGTAAACAGCTCAAAGACAAAATTCTGGCCTTTGCCAGGCACCAGTGTTTCATACCTGTAATCCTAGCTACACAGGAGGCTGATATCTGAGGATCATGGTTCAAAGCCAGCCCAGGCAGACAATTTTAAGAGACTCTTATCTGTAATTAACCAGCAAAAAGCCAGATGTGGAGGTGTACCTCAAGTGATAGAGCACACACTTGAGCAAAAAGACAAACAAAAATGTAAGGCCCTGCATCCAAAACCTTAGTACCAATGTATGCACACATGCGCGCGCGCGCGCACACACACACACACACACACACACAAACACAAGTTAAGCCTTTGATCCTTGATATCCAGACCTACTGTTTCACTAACTTATTCCAGTGCCTTACTGGATACCATTTCAACATGTTGACAATTCAACGTCAATGTCCACATCACTTTTCTGTTTCCCTCACTGACCTTTTTGAGCCAAATGATCTCTTCTTTTACTTGTATGATTACCAATGGGCCATGCCCTAGAACTGAACCTGAACCCAGTAAGAAGAGCTGGACTAGTTTCTTGACTGTACACGGCATGTCCTCAGTGGAACAGGTATTTCAAAAGTGGTATCCTGAAGTCACTACCCAGAAAGCAGGCCTGAGTCTCTCCAAGTGTCCCAATACTTGCCTGGATCTAGAAAACTCCTACTTCCTAACTCTTTCTCTATGTCAGATTCTTGTAGGTCAGGCTTCAAGTCATGAAGACTTTTAGAAGCTACTAGGGAGGGAAGGGATGTACAACTGGGAAGAAGCAGACCCATTGTCTAGAAAGACTACCGGACTCAAGATCTAGCTTGAATGAGAGGATGGCCACAGTCATTGCCTTCTATAAGGTCAACTAGATAGTTATAGTCAAGAGAGCTGAGCTGGAGGGTGGTCTCCAGCACAGGACTCTCTACAGTGTGATGAGCCTCCTCACTGGGCCACTGGTAGCACCATAGTTCTACAGAAGGGACTAGTAGATTAGGCACAAAATCAGTGCCTATGGTAGAAGACTTCCAAGAGTTACTGGGAAACAAGAATGCAGTTTAGCAAGAGACTTAAGGCCCCAAGATAGAAGAGGAATGCATATGGCTACTGTTTTGAGGGTTCCAGATACTTGCTGAGCCCTGTGGCTCACACTTGTAATCCTAGCTACTTATGAGGCTGATAGTGGGAGGATTAAAGTTCAAGGTCAGCTGGAACAAAAAGTTCATGAGACCCAGGTACCAGTGGCTATAATCCTAGCTGCTCAGGAAGCTAAGATCTGAAGATCACAGCTCAAAGTCAGCCCAGGCAGGAAAGTCTGTGAGACTTATCTCCAATTAACCATCAGAAAACTGGAAGTGTTGCTGTGGCTCAAGTGGTAGTACTCTAGCCTTGAGCAAACAAAGCTCAGGAATAGCACCCAGACCCTGAGTTCAAGCCCCATGACTAACCAAAAAAAAAAAGTTCATGAGACTCCACGTCAACAAATAAAAACCTAGGTACAACTGTTGTATAACACAATGTTAAACAGGATATTACACAGCTACATAGGAAGAATTTATAGGAGGATTATAGTCCAGACCTGAGTAGGCAAAAAGTGACATCCTGATCAACAAATAACAAATGTAGAATGGGCTTAAATGGGAGGTGTGACTTAAAATGGTAGATCACCTGCCTAGCAAGCATGAGGCCCTTGATTCAAGTCCCAGTAATACTCCCTCCCACAAAAAAAGAATTATTACAGATTAGAAGTGATAAAAGTACATTATTTTGCAAAGAAAAGCAATGCTAACCAGGATTAGCCTTCTAGAACTAGAGCACAGGATAGAACTTCCTAATGCACTCATCTCAAACATGTCTGGGAAGCCAGTCTCCACTGAGCCCTTCCTCAGCCAGCAAGTCTGCATCCACCTCTCCCTAGTCACAGTCTACATTGGTCATCTATACTATATAGTCCCACCATCGGTACTCAAGTTTCAAAAAACATGTATGAAGAATTTACTGTGCTTAAACTCAAAAATAAATTCATACTGCTACAGCCATTTGACTCTCAAGAAAGAGTCCAAAAACATACATTGGAAAAGTAAAAAAAACAGCTGGGAAGGTGGCTCAGTGGTAGAGCGTTTGCCTTGCATGCATGAGGCCCTGGGTTCGATTCCTCAGCACCACATAAGCAAAGAGAAAAAAAGCTGGAAGTGGCATTGTAGCTCAAGTGGTAGAGTGCTAGCCTTGAGCTGAAGAGCTGAGGGACAGCGCCCAGGCCCAGAGTTCAGGCCCCACAACCAGACCCAAAAAAAAAAAAAAAAAAAAAAGCAAGAAAAGTAAAAAAACAAAAAACAGTGCTGGGAAAACTGGCTATCTATATGTACAAGACTGAGACTAGATCCTTACCTCTAACTCTGCACACACACACACACACACACACACACACACACACACACACACACATACACAAATCATCTCTAAATGAATCAAAGACATCAATGTAAGACCTGCAACTTTGAAATTGCTAGACGAAAGTATGGGGAAATGCTTCAAGATCTAGCACAGGTGATGGCTTTCTTAGTAGGACACCAATAGCCTAAGAAATACTACCAAGAATTGACAAATGGGATTGCATGGAGCTCAAAAGTTTCATTTCATAGCAAAAGAAAGAATCAATAATGGTCATGGGTGGTGGCCACACCTGTGAACCCCAGCTATTTGTGAGGCAGAGACAAAAAGATAACAGTTCAAGGTCAACCTGGAAAAAAGACCCTATCAGACAATCAAACTAAAAGCAAAAGGAGTAGGGGCTATGGCTTAACTGGTAGAGTACTTACCTAAGAATCCCAAGGCCCGAGTTCAATCCCTAGTATAGGAAGAAAAGAAAGGAGGAAAGTAAAAGAAAAGAGAAGAAGCCAAAGAAGCGAGGAACAATCATCAGAGAGAATTTTTAAATTTAAGATTTAAAATGACCTTTGAAAGAGACAGCAAACAGGATAGGAGAAACATTTTACCAACTATTCATCCAACCAGAATATATAAAGCACTCAAAAAATTGAACATTAAAAGAGCAAATAACCCAATCTATAACTGGGCAAATGAACCAAATAAGCATTTTTTGAGAGGAAATACAAAAGCTGATAAATACATGAAAAAATGTTTGCCATCGTTTAGCCACCAATGAAATATAAATCAAAACTACATTGAGATTCCATCTTATTCCAGTCAGAATGACCATCATTACAAAGACAAAACCCAAATGTTGGAGAGCATGTCATGTATAATACAAGGTATCCATCAACAGATAACCATATAAAGAAAATATGGTACACGTACCGTGCGTGTGTGTGTGTGTGTGTGTGTGTGTGTGTGTGTGCACCACATTTTCAAATGGAACCCACCATAGCAATTTGGACATCCCAAAGTAAAATAACTGCCTAAGTATGGCCACATCTCTTACAAGCTGTTTGGCTCAGGAAATCTATGAGTAGAATATTAACTTTGTTTCTATAAAGGGCTAAAGGAAGGAAGACATGGTGGGACCATGGTGGAAACAGAGTAGAGGGTCATGCTGGAATGAAAGGCATGCTTTTGGATGTAGGTGGGGTTTTTTTTTACTCTATTTAGATCCCTACTTTATAAAACTCCACCTATTCCACCATTTTGGCATATTGGTGTAAGTCCAACAGATAAAGAGCTCACCTCTCCATATACTGTTCCAAAGACTTTACTCCATGGAGATTTAAAGACCATGTGCTGTTTACACTTAGTTCGTTTAATCAGGTTGTCTTCCTCTTAAAAATGGGCCAAGAAGAGAGAGGTGACAGAGGTGGGTGGGAGCAAGGAGCACTAGAGCGTGAGAGCGTGGGAGGAGAGGACCGTGGGGTTCGGGCAAACCAGAGGGGCAAAGAGAGAGAGAATAAAGTCAATAAAAGGGGTACAGCAGACTCCATCTCCTTTGTAACTTGACCAAGGGTCAGCTGGCCCGGCCACTCCTGTGGTCATGTGGGCGGAGGACGTTGGTTCAGGCCAGCCTTCCCTGTCACTGGCTTAAGAAAGTAACTCCCTTCCACCTCACCCCTTCCCACTCGCTCTGTTCCCAACCACTGAAATCCCACTCCCTGCAGCCCTTTTTCTTTCACAGGGCATTTTGAATTCTAAATATTGTCAAATAGAACCTGAACTGCACCTGTTCCTCTATACCTAATCTTCTGCTGTCAGCAAGTTCAGAGGGAAAGAAAATAATAGAAGGATTAGCTGTGAGTGGCACTGTGTATTATGGGGGCTGTGCGTGGCAGCCAGGCCGAAGGACTGGCCAGCTGCCCAGTATTATGCAACCATTTCAAATGATGGTTCCTACGACAAAGCTGCTCCTCACCTCTGTTCCTCAGAAGGAAAAGAAAAAAATTTAATGTAATTTCCCCCCCCCCAAAAAATGCTTTCTCCATTTTTTCCATTTGGCAAATTCTGTCACCTATAACCTAACACTGTCAACCCTTGAACCGGAATTAACCTTTACAATTTTTCTGATATAAACATAACCCTTTATCCAAGAAGCTAAATTCTTAACTTAGTGAGAGCTCAGCTGGGTCTAGCCAGTGTCTCAATCCTCAGCACTGCAATCTGGAGTCTTATTGTCTAGACTAATGGTTTCCAACTTAACCAGAAGGGCACATATATATAATAAATCCTATCAGAACAGTTAAACTCAATTATCTGAAGGTAACTTACAAAGCCTCTTCATCTAAGCAAAAGCAACCAAAAACACAAGAGAGATCAACCTTCAGAGCAAAGTTCTTGTGGACTTCCAGAAAAAGTACACATTCTTCTTTCTCATGGAAGCCCCTCTGCCTGCATTTACACTAAATTCTAGCCAAACATTACTATGCAATTTTGGAGCTCATAGGGAATTACCAACAGGAAATTACAAACAAAATTGTATACTACTCAAACCTGGCAAGATGACAGCTTCCAGGAAGTTGTCAGTTACATGAATGAACTCCATATAAAAAGACCTAACACCTTAAGAAATAGAGCAACCTGGGATGATAGAGTTCAAGGCCATGCAGCTCAGTCCCCATTCAGGACACTTGTACTACAGTAAAACACAACATCTGACTACCATGAGGATAATGGGTCACCAACAACAACTTAAAGAATGCCTGGAATGAGCTATTTAAGAGGAAGAAGACTTACACTCCTTGTACTAGCAAGTACTCTAACCCTGGAGCCACACCTAATACACTTTTTTGCTTTAGTTATCTTTTTTTGATAGAGTCACACTTTTTGTCCATGACTGACCTCAAGTTGCTATCCTACTATGTATGCCTTTCAGGTATCTTGGTGTATACTACCATACCAACCTTACTTGTTAAGATATGAGTCCTATTAACTTCTTGTCTAGGATGGCCTTGAACTGCAGTTTTCCTGATCTTCACCTCCTGAGTAGCTGGGATTATAGATACAAACCACAAACTTTATGTAGGTATTTTTCCACAAAGGTTAAGTAATCTGGAAATTTAATACATCAATACATCAGTAATTCTGGAGGAAATGACTAAACATTGTTACACTGACGTAGATAGCACTTACAACTAGGCACGGGCAGCTCATGCCTATAATCCTAGCTGCTGGGAAGGCCGAGACCTGAAAAATCAAGGTTCAGAACAGCCAAACAGACAAATCCACCAAACTCTTATCTCCAAATTTGAAAAAAAAAAGTCAGAAGTAGTGGTGTGCCTTCAAATGGTAAAGTTAGAGTGCCAAGTTTAAAAAAGAAGAAAGGAAGGAAGGAAGGAAGGAAGAAAAGAGGCAGGGAGGGAGGGAAGGAGGGAAGGAGGGATGGAGGGAGGGAGGGAATAAAAGGGAGGGAGGGGAATGGAAGGGAAGGGAAGGAAGAGAAGAAAGAAAGAGAAGAAAAGAAAAAGCAAAGAGATGTAAGGCTCTGAGTCCAAGCTCCATTACTGATAGACACAAAAAAGTGAATCACGCTTAACTGTTTTTGGCTCTATGTTTTACCAGGTGCACGATTTTTCTCCAGTAGAGAATGTATCTCCACTAGCATTTGCTCAGAACCTCTTCTGTCCATTCAGCATGATGAAAATGCTTTGGGGTAGGGAACTCAGTGCCAAACACCCTGCCAGGCCGTAGCCAGGAGTCTGTTTGCCCTTGCATCATGTAGATAGGATGATCATATTATTGTCAACTTGATTGGAATAAGAGATGCCAAGGAGATCAGTAGTGTGTGTGTGTGTGTGTGTGTGTGTGTGTGTGTGTGTGTGTGTGTGTG
>NW_012267272.1:7599845-7697024 GCF_000151885.1 Dipodomys ordii | reverse complement strand
TGTGTGTGTGTGTGTGTGTGTGTGTAGACATTTCCCAGGCTAACTGTTCTGTAAGATAGCAATTAAGGGAGGATGGTCCACATGGAACAAAATGGGGGGGGAGGAGGAAGCCAAAAGCACAGGCTCTCTCTACCTCTGCTTCTCAGCCACCATCAAGTGAGCGGCCTCCCCACTGCCACATCCTCATACTCTGTGTTGCTTTAGCCCAAGATGGCAGAGCCAGCCACCCCCACAGCAAAATTTCTGAAACCAGAAGCCAAAGCAAACCTTTCTTCCTTTGTTTTCTCCGGCATTTCACAGCGGTGAAAAGTGACATCTCAGTGGAACTGAGGCAAATGAAAGGAGTCGGGATTAGGTCTAAGAGCCCAGAGAATAGCTAATGCGTGACACAAATGTCACCACTGTGGGACTTCCACCGCTGTGGGATTGAGCCAATCAATCCAGCAAAGTGTATAACTTTAGAATCCTTCCCTCACCACCATTTCAGGCAACCATTATGATTGATTGACATTGACATTCAGAAGGAAATGATCCCAGGCCTAAGTCATTATTAAGTGGTCTCAAATTAGATTTATGGGTTGTCAGAACTGCAAGTTTTTCATAGCAGACAAGCTATTTCTTTGGCATCCATGTCCTCAATCATGAACACAGACAAATCTTTAAGAACTGACTCAAATACCCCCCTCCTCAATGAAGCCTTCAACAAACATCTTCTAGGAGAGGACTGGAAACAGGGTGAGCAGGAAGCAAGTGATAGATTCCTTTTGTTCCACAACCCATTGCACATTCATTCAACTCAATCACGAAACATTCATTGAATATCTGACTTATGTCAAGCATGGTACTAGGTACTAAAGAGAGATTACACCTAACAGTGGTTCTTGCCTTCAAGGAGCCGTGTAAGTCCACCCTTACAGTGTCATCTGTCTGTCTGCCTGTGACACTGGACATTGAATTCATGGTCACCAATTTATGTAGAAGAGCTCACTATTACTTTACTTCTGGTTTAATTTTCTTAAGGGAAATGGCTGTGTTGTACATATATGTCTGGATTCTCATGAATTTTCTTAAGGGAAATGGCTGTGTTGTACATATATGTCTGGATTCTCAGAGTCAAGTGAAATGTGTCTTTTGAAAACTTAGATGGTCCCCTACTCCAAGATTCCAAAGGTCTTCTTGAGACCTCAATGATCATATTTATTGTATAAGCACACACACACACACACACACACACACACACACGTGTGCAGATATCTCCTATAACAGTACCACAAGGAATAAATTAACTAGGATTTAATGAGGAGAACAAAAGGATTAATTGAGAATGACTGGTTTTGCTTGGGGATAGAACTAACACATAATTACATCCAGCAAACTAAGCAATACTGCGCCTTACTGCACCATCAACATCTCATCCCCATTAATTCCCTCCACCCCCAGATGACGTGACACGTCAAAGGCCACCTGCGTGTGCATGTCCCTGATCTCCTGCCAGGTCTCGTCCCCAGCTGCTCCTCTGTGGCATCCTACATGGCCAGTTGGTAACTGAGCTCCTCAACAGTGACTTCTAAAGAGACTCTTGGTCCAACCTTGTTCTTCTGCTAAGTACTGAGGGTGCAGAGCCCTGAAATTCACTCTTGTCTCTGTTCCAGGGGTCCCTGCTCAGCCTTGTGTCCATCTGGTATTGATGGTGGAGATAGCAGCCTTTTAATTTACAGTCTGAAACATAACTTCCAGCTTAAATTCAAACTGAACAAAAACCCTGACACTCCCCGTCATGGCTGGAGACATGGAGTCTGGTGCATTCTACGTGACATTATCAATATCCTTTCTAGTGACAGAAAATCACTCTTCACAGTGCTGAACACTGTGACTGGCCCCTAGGGGCCCTCCAAACTCATTTAGGAATGAACAGATGAATGAAATCACTAAAGAAACTAGACTCACTGTCCTGTTCATTGACATCTTGCTTCCGGTGACTTACAACTTTGAGGAAAGCCTATGTCTCACACTGAACAGCCTAATTACATGGGAGGCTAAGATCAAGAAGATCACAGTCCCAGGCCAATATGGATAGAAAAGTTCATGAGACCCCTTTTCAACCTATAGCAGAGCACACTAGTATATGCCTGTCATCCAAAGCTATATGGGAGGCTAAGATTGGGAGGATCATAGTTCCAGACCAGCCCGAGCAGCAAGACTCCATCACATACCTGTGTGATACCAACAACGACAGGAAGCCCACAGTAAGCAGATGGTGGTTCTGGAACATACCCAGGTAGGAAGCAAAACCCTATCCTAAAAATATCCAGGGAAAAAACAGGACTGGAGGCATGCCTCAACAGTATTATGCCAGCCTAGCAAGCATGAGGCCCTGAGTTCAAACTCCAGTACAGCCAGAGAGAGGTGAGAGGAGGGGAGGCAGAGAGAAGATTTTTAATCTCTCTAAGCCTCAGTTTCTCCACATATAAAAAAAACAGTATGTTAATATATGGCATGGATTCGGGCTTGCCATGAAATAAGCACAGGGGTTAGCAGGAAGGAGGTCGCAGAATGAATGAAAGAGAACACAGAGGAATACTCGGTGCAACAACACCCAATGCACATATGTGATTTTAAAAAAGCAAGTAGGAAATGTGGCGTGTGTCTGGGGGGAGAGAACAGATGGATGAAAGAAGAATAGTGGTAAGGGTGTCTGATCAAGAAGCACTGGACACTTAGACAGACAAGGACAACCCTTTAAAGTACAGAAAAATATAAAAAAGACCTAGGTATAAATTCAGGATTAAAAAGTAGGCATTATGCTTCAAGCATGGATTTTATGTGTGTGTGCTCACATGCATGTGTGGACATGTACGCATGTGTATGGGTATCCTGGATCTATAATAACCACTGGTCCAATCTCCAGTTGTCCATCAACCACTCAGAGAGTGAACTAGGAAAACCTATGATGCTGTATCCTTTGGGGCGTAGCATGTTTGGGACCCGGCACAGAACCCAAGATTATGTGGCTAGTAAAGGATCTATAGTTGGATCCCAAGAACTTGTCTGGGATTAGCTCTGTCTTTGACATTTCCAGACCTTTCCTGTTCACCATTGCCTGCTCCACTAGCCATTCTCCATCATTGCAGAGTCCCTGTCAGCTGGCAATAGTCCTTCTGGGGAGGTCATTCAGAGCAGATAAAGTGAGACTTGAGAGGCAATCAATTACACCATCGGAGACTACTAGCTTTTGTGTCATTTGCAGAGCAAATCCATAAGTCCTATTGTTATCCTCCTAACAAATCAGAAACAAGTGATAATCCCCATCTCCAGATGACCTATGAGATGCACACTCAGGCTAAGTCACTTATCCTTGATCTCATTCCTGGTCACCTGACAACTGAGAAAGAATTGAGAAGAACTATAATGAAAGAAACAAGGCTCAATCAGCCATGTGTCTGTTACTGCCAGGATCTGAGAATTACTGGTTACAGATGGACCCGATCCATGGACAATTCAGGCCATGAGAAGGAAAGCACACTCTGTCAGTGACAATAAATCAATACAACCATTTCATGAAAATGCTGAGTCTTTGACCTAGTAATCCCAAATGAGGGACTATACTATCATGAAATAATGTAAAAGAATTTTTAAGTTTTACATGGAAAAAAAAGCATTTACTGCATCTGGATAGCAGCAAACATTTGTGGAAAGTTAAGTTTCTAATAGTAAAGGAAGAAGCAAAGAACATGGAACACATATTTGATTGTATCAGAGTAGCAAAAGGAAAAGAAGCCTGTAAATTATTGAAGAAAATGGTAATTAATGTGAAATTTTATATTCATGTGGACACAAAGAAGAAGAAAAATTGATTACTGAAAATAGCTGAATTGGCAAGAAAGGGATTGTGGGTGGATTTCTTTCTTTAATTCCAACTTGTGCAAATATTGCTAAATATGATTGGCATAGCAAAAGGGAAACCTACTGCATTGTTGGTGGGAGTGTAACCTTGTTCAACCACTCTAGAAAGCATTATGGGGGTTCCTCAAAAGACTTCACATAGAGCTCCCTTATGACCCAGCAATCCCACTTTGGGCATTTACCCAAATGATTCACAAACAAGGCCATACTAAAGCTACCAGCACAACTCTATTTATCACAGTATTATTCACCATACCTAAGTTATGGAACCAACCCAGATGCCTTGCAGTAGATGAATAGATCAAGAAAGTGTCACACACACACACACACACATATAAATGAAATTCTATGCTTCCATCAGAAAGAATGACATTGCCCCATTTATTAGGAAATGGAAGGACTTGAAAAAAAATATATTAAGTGAAGTTAAGTCAGGCCCAAAGAAACATAGGTCCCATGGTTTCCCTTATCTGCAATCTGTATATGTCTCGGACAAGCACAGAGGGTCAAAAGCTATGTGCACGTGACCAGATAAGATGAGAAGCTTAACCCCCTGTACGGTATTTTCACAATAAAAAAACGAAAAAAAAGATAAGATGCTAAGCGAAATGTACCCCAAGATAGGGACACAAGAGGTTTTATCTTTGTTGCCGTTGTTTTTAATGTCCTTATAATGTACTCTGTGATTTTTTTGTTTCTTTTGTTTGTTCCTCCCCCATGGTATAATGTTTTCACTGTATTTGAGTCCAGTGCCCTGCATCTTGTATATACATTTTTCTAATTTGGGGAGGGGAAGGGAAATAACAAAATGCTGAAATAAGGATACAGGTTGACCCATTGTAACAATGAGTTGTACAATACACTATGTTGAAAACGAACTATATAGCTTTGAGGGGCGGGGAGGGAGGAGTTGGAGAGGTAGGGAGGAAAGGGATGGTAGGGGAAAAACAAAGGAAGGGGTAACAATGCTCGATAAGAAATGTACTCATTACTCATGTAACTGGAATCTTTTGTACAGTATCTTTACAATAAATATATTAAAAATATTATTGGCATAGTATGCAGAAGTTTTAAAAACGTTTACAAAGGCAAGATTGTGCTAGGGTCTCTAAGATTTCTAATAGCTCCATCAATCTCTGTGAGCCTTTTGAAGGCCAAGACAAGTGTCCTTTTCATCATGATTTCCCCCATGTCCAGGAAGGACCTCAATCAATAGTAAGGTACAAAAACAAACATGGGAATCTGCTGAGATTGGAGCCCCTGAATTACCACAGGAGCCAGATGTCTAGATATTAACTAGGTGGATAAAAGGTTTAAGAAAATATCCCAGAGGAGCTGTTTTGTAAAGAAGAATCAGAGAACAGCCGGAGGAAAAGAGTATGTGACACAAAATCCTCACAGGTTTGTCTCGAGGATGTGAATCCCTATATGACCCCTAAGGGCAGGTACACAAGCACAGAGAAGCTTTCAATCCCATTTTCAATGGTCTGAAGATCTTCTGCAAGGCAAAGCTCATCTTTGGAAGGAGTGGGCATAGAGCTTACATTTTTAAAAAGATGCTTAATCACCAGGTACCAGTGGCTCATGCCTGCAATTCTAGTTACTCAGAAGAACTGAGAGCTGAGGATTGTAGTTCAAAGCCAGTCAGACAGGAAAGTTCATGAGACTCTTATCTCCAATTAACTACCAAAAGGACAGAAATGGAGCTGTGTCTCAAGGTGGTAAAACACTAGCCTAAGCCTGAGTTCAAGCTCCAGTACTGGCACACACACACACACAACACACACACACAACACACCAAAGCGAGGTACAGCCAAGTTACCCTGAAATCTCGGTCAGAAGACTTAGGTGACCCAGTTAGGAAGATACTCCATATCCACCATCATGAACTAATCTCTCAGCATCTCTAGGACTCAGATTCCTTGGCTCTACTCTATTTCATGACATTCCACAGGGATGTCATGAAAACTAGAAGGTTAAGAAAATATATTTGAAAAGGACACATCAGGGGTTGGGAAGGTGGCTTGGTGGTAGAGTGCTTGCCTTGCATGCATGAGGTCCGGGTTCAATTCCTCAGCACCATATAAGCAGAAAAGGCTGGAAGTGGCGCTGTGGCTCAAGTGGTAGAGTGCTAGCCTTGAGCTGAAGAGCTGAGGGACAGTGCCCAGGCCCAGAGTTCAGGCCCCATGACCAACCAAAGGGAAAAAAAAAAGAAAGAAAAGGACACATCAAAAAGTGTCATTGGAGCAGGCACTGGTGGCTCACACCTGTCATCCTAGCTACTCAGGAGACCAGAATCTGAGGAGTGTGGTTCAATCTGCCAGCCTGGGCTGGGAAGTCTATGAGATGCTTATCTCCAATAAACTACTCAGAAAAAGCTGAAGTGGCCCTGTGGCTTAAGTGGTAGAACCCTAGCTTTGAGCACAGGAACAGCATCCAGGCCCTAAGTTCAAGCCTTAGGACCAGCCCCCCCCCAAAAAAAAGTACCACAGAAAGGGGTTTGGCCACAGTAAGATCTCAGAGCAACTCATATCAAAATTGTACAGAAATGTATGGACCAATAAAAAGTGAGTTCAAAGCAGTAGGATAGAGCCATTTCCTCAAGGTAAGGAGCTCACAGATTGCCAACAAATTGTCCTGTGGAGGGGCCACCCACGGTGCTCCCAGATGTCCAGAGCTTCCTTCTTCTCCAGAGCCTTCAAGAGGGAGCAGCCTCAGAATCAGGAATACAGCTAGACTGCATTCATTAATTATGCATCTGGGGACAGCACGGGCATGAGCATTTTGCAAAATGTTTTCCGTTTAAGGGGTTGGAAGGAAGCCCGTTCTGAGAGAGCGTGTCAGACACCTTCTGTGATCAAAGAGATGAAAAAGAGCAAGAGATGTCGGAGAAACAGATCGAGGCCCCTTGTACGTGTGGTGATGTAATTAAAGGCATGAGGCTGTTTCAGAGTTGTCATTCCTAATAGAACCTGACCGGAGAGCGAAGCCACAAACTGGCAGGAGCATAATTCACGCTGCATGGCCACACAGGTCGCGCCTCCTTGGTTGGGCAGGCTCCCTGCTTCAGGGTGCTGAGGTGGTGGACAGAAATCTCTGCACCAGAGCTACCTGAAGTCCTTGAGGTGATCTCTTAAGACCCTCACCGAGGATGAGATGCAAAGTTCATGGGCAGCTCTGGACAAAAGTATCAAGAAACTGAGTTTGTGCACCGCACCCTCTGTACAGGGCAAGGTGCGCAGACGAGCTTTTGTTGAAAAGAACCTTAGATAACGTAGGTCACAACTCTCATTTACAGATAAGAGAATGGAGCCCAGTGAGGTTAAGTGAGTAGCTCGCAGCCTGTGGCACACTCCTGGCGATGACCTCTCACACCATCATTCTCCAAACATACTATTATGGGACAGGTGTGGATGTGGCAGAGTTAACATCAGAGTGGAGGAAACTGTCTCATCCAAAGCCAAGCCCGGAGACCAGGAAGGAGAGCAAGAGCTTGCTGAGTAGCACCTGTTCATACCAAACTTCAGAAGTTGAGGCTGTAGCCAGACCTGAACATGCTGACTCTAGCTATAACTTCATCCCAGCCAGAGGAGCAGGAGTCACTCTTGATCTTTTCTCTGGGTGTTCACCTTTCTAACCCCATGGAAAACACAAAGTGATCCAGCCTTTGGCTCCTGGAGCAACCCTGAAGGAGCATGTGTCACATGACAGATGAGGCCAGGCACGTTCTAGACATTTCCTACACAAATGTTCTTTCTCAGCTCCTCCTGATAGCAAATGATCAACATGGCAAGATCATTGCAAAACCTTCTGATCCACCCTATCTCTCAAAGTGGTTCCCAAAGAAGCTACCTTCCCTTTATTCAGTGCTCTAAAGAAATCAAACACTTTCAGATGGACATACCATCAGAGATGTTATACTGGGGAAAATATAGTCACATCATAGTCCTGTCCACTCTAGGTCTTAGTAACCCAGGTCCTGAGTACAGTGGTTGTAGCAGACACCACTGACTGCCTTAGAATACCCAGTCTGTTTTTTTCTTCCTTAGTAACAGCACCTCAAATTTACACTAGGCTAAATGTGTTTCTTAGCCAAACTCATACTGTGGCCACATAACAATGCTAAGGGCTAACAATCATGGCGACTTACTATGTATTGAGCACAATTGAGCACAATATCCAAACTCATAATAATCCCATCAGAGACACAATTATTCCCTCTTTAAAGAGCCAACTAAAACACAGACAAGTAAAGCAATTGTGTGTACAGTGAATGTGGGTGGGAGTGGGACTTGAATGCCAGCAGCCCAACCTGAGTCAAAGCTCTTCACCATTCATTATACTACAGAAATACCAACTATAAATGCAGAAGACCTATGGAACTTCCAGGATAATGGAAGTTCCTTAAAAAGGAAGGGGAAGGGCTGGGAAGGTGGCTCAGTGGTAGAGCGCTTGCCTTGCATGTCTGAGGCCCTGGGTTCGATTCCTCAGCACCACATAAGCAAAAAGAAAAAAGCCAGAAGTGGCGCTGTGGTTCAAGTGGTAGAGCGCTAGCCTTGAGCTGAAGAGCTGAGGGACAGCGCCCAGGCCCAGAGTTCAGGCCCCACGACCGGACCCACAAAAAAAAAGGAAGGGGAATACAGGAGATGAAGCCTATTTCTCTTTTCCTGGAATGTGACACCAACTTAGACAATGAACTCCAACCAAGAGAGATGGTAAACTGAGTCACTTGACAGTGAAGAAACCCAAAAGATGCCACTTTAACCCAGTGATAAAAACCAGCAATAAGCCATGATACTATATAACCCAACATGATGACATTTGATAGGAAACTTTTATGGAGTTCTTAGCTCAAACACATAATTTGGTTTCATCATAAGATAATATCACTTAAACCAAAGTAAGGCACTTTCTATGTCTCACAGGTGAGAAATACTAAGAAAACATGATAACTAAATTCAATATGTATTCTAAGATTGGACCCCAGGACCAACAAGGCTCACAAGCATAAAAACTAGTAAAATCTTAAGAAAAACCATATTTAATTAATAGTATTATATCCATGTTAATTTTTTTGGGGGGGATCCGGTCGTGGGGCCTGAACTCTGGGCCTGGGCACTGTCCCTCAGCTCTTCAGCTCAAGGCTAGTGCTCTACCACTTGAGCCACAGTGCCACTTCCGGCTTTTTTCTTTTTGCTTATGTGGTGTTGAGGAATCGAACCCAGGGCCTCAGGCATGCAAGGCAAGTGCTCTACCACTGAGCCACCTTCCCAGCCCCCCATGTTAATATTTTTTGCTCAATGTATCATACATAGTTATAAAGATGGTTATATAAAAGCTAAGAAGCGTTGAATGGAGGATATATGGAACCTGTACTATCTTTGCAACTTTTTTCTAAAAATCTAAAAGTATTTCCAAGGAAATACATTTTGCTTTCCTCCATTCCTTCCTAATGCTGGCTTATTAAATTATGGTGATTGCTGGAGCTCAAGCAACCATTTTGGTCCGTTAGTCTACCCTAAGGTCACCTTGAAAATTAAAGCTACATATTGAGAATGGCAGAACAGAAAGATGGAAGTCTGTTATCTCTAATGTTCATTGCCTTCTTATCATCCCTGGACTCTTAGAAATACTCCTTTTTTTCTTATGGCAAAAAGAAATTACACCATTTTATATGTCCCTTATATGGACAGTCATGTACAATACAGCCAAAATGAATCCTTATTATGCCAGTAAAAAAAAAAAAAGTTTCTGGGGCTGGGAAGTTGGCTCAGTGGTAGAGCGCTTGCCTTGCATGCCTGAGGCCCTGGGTTTGATTCCTCAGCACCACATAAGCAAAAAGAAAAAAAGCCGGAAGTGGCGCTGTGGCTCAAGTGGTAGAGAGCTAGCCTTGAGCTGAAGAGCTGAGGGACAGCGCCAGGTCCAGAGTTCAGGCCCCACGACCGGATCCAAAAAAAAACAAAAACAAAAAAAAGTTTCTATCACTGATACAAAATAATTGGAATCTAAGCCTTGAAATTGATGTTAAAGTCTGCCAACTCTAGCCCATCACTACTGAAGCAAACTAATTATGAATACGGGAGTCTTGTCCAGTTCAACTTCCTCTTCTACATTTCACCATTCAACACAAATTCCAAATACCAGAAATAGAGCACTAATATCATCATTCACACACACACACACACACACATACACACACACACACACACACACACACGGATGAAATGCTGCAGGACAGGTTCACTCTCATTGTCTCATGGAGTTGCCTTCCTCACTCAAATGACAGGGCTCTTACATTCTTCATTTCTGAATCCATTACTGTACTTGGCAACACATCTGCAAATTATATTATCATTCCGTGTATTTCATATTTTGAGTTTCATGAACAGGGACTCAAGTGTTAAAATGATGCTTGGTTATATTTACTTGGTTTTACTGAAGAGAAGATATGCAGTGACAAATGTGTATGCTCGTATCTGTCAAAGAGGCCTTAGAGAAGCCATTTCCACATGTGTAGTCACTAGCAACCTAAAACTCCTGAGCTAGCTGGGCACTGGTGGCTCACACCTATACTGTAATCCTAGCTACTCAAGAGGCTGAGAACTGAGGCTCATGGTTCAAAGCCAGCCCACGCAAGAAAGTCTATGGGACTCTTATCTCCAATTACCCACCAGAAAACTGAAAGTGGCGCTGTGGTTCAAAGTTGTAGAGCACTAGCCCTGAGCAAAAATAGTTCAGGGGCGGTACCCAGGGGCACCAGTGATTCCCAAATTACTCAGGATCTGAGGATCCTGGTTCGAAAGCAGCCTGGCAGACAAATCTAAGAGACTCTTAATTCCAATGAACCAGCAAAAAGTCAGAAATGAAGGTATTGTTTGAATGACAGAATATGAGCTTTGAGACAAAAAGCTAAGCAAAAGCAAGAAGCCCTAAGTTCAAATATCAGTACCAGAACACAAAAAAATAAAAATTATAGCAATCCTACGAAAGTCACACCACTGTCTACGTCGCACATCGCTCAGTTTATAAGACTAAGAGAGTTCGATGGGAACTGATTGCCTTTACACTTTCTCCTACTCTAATAATGCATGATTGCCAATGCAAAACTCACTTTTCCCTGTATAAAAATGATCATTTAAATTATTCAGGCTAATAAACAGAGAATACTAATCTGCAGTAGATTGCATACATGCTCCCAATTCTTCTCCCTACCCCTTGCTGTGTACACAGTCATGTGTTGCTGAATGGCAGAGGCACAATCTAGAATGTCTTGTAGGATAGATTGTCTTTCTGTGAACATTCTACAGCACACTCACACAACCCTAGGTGATGTGTGTCATCCATCCATCCATCATACTGCGGCTTGAACTCAAGGCCTTTCACTCTTGCTTAGCTTCTTTGACCCCTTATCACTTGAGCCACATGTCTACTTCCAGCTTTTTGCGGGTTGATTGGAGATAGACTTTTCTGCCAGGGCTGGCTTTGAATCTTGATCCTCAGCTCTCAGTCTCCTGAGCTAGGATTACAGGCATGAGCTACCTGCACCAGGCTCCAACTTGGCCTCTTGATATAATTGAGCAAAATGGCAAACACAAGAAGGATGAAGGAAGAAGCTATTGGTGTCATAGAGCCCACTGTTTCACAGCTGGCAGGAGTACACTGTAAAATAATGATAAAAGGTGTAGTAGGGTAACACATAAGCCAGCAACAATCACGTGTTCAGTATCAGATATTACCTAGGGCCCAGGAGCTCTCCCTTCTGAACTCGGACAGTGCTATAGGTTTGCTTGCCCCCGCATCACCACCCCATGTGAGTAGAGTAGCGCATGGTGCTAGAACTTCATACTGACTTACAGCCTCACGAGGCGGAAGGAATATTTCAGCCCATCGTAATTTTATCCTAGACGCGCATTACATGGTGCACGACGTCCATGTCCCTCTCACCACTGAGGCAGAGTGGTCGATGCTGGAATCGGGGTTGAGCCAGGTGAGTGGATTGAGTCAAAATTCTACAGTGAGCATGGAGGCCCGGCATCAGTGGCTCACGCCTATAATCCTAGTTTGAAACCAGCCCCAGGCAGGAAAGTCCATGAGACTCTTATCTCCAATTAACCAGGGAGAAATGTAGGTGGCTCAAGTGGTAAAGCACTAGTGTTGAGCAAAAAAACTAAGGGACAGCACCCTGGCCCCGAGTTCAAGCCCCAGTACCAACACACACACACACACACACACACACACCACAAAAGGAAGAAAAGAAAGAAAAGGAATAGCGTGGCCTTCCAGGAGGTTTATATGTCTCCCCACCTGCTCAGGCCATGTCCATCACTGTTATGAAAATACATGCTAAGGACACGCGAACAACTGTCTCAGCTAAGGTACTCCAGGCAAGCCTCTATCTCCCCACAGCAAGAATGAGCCCTGCCAATCAACAGAGCCCACAACTGGGACCAGGCCAGGCCCACAGCATTGCCAAATAATCTGGAGAAATGATGCTATTGTAAGCCACAGAGGTCTTGGGGTTGGTTGTTATGCAGCCAAAGCTAGCTGATACACACTGCCTTAAAACGTTATGTGAAAGTTAGATTTCAATTATAAACATAAATGAAAACATATACAAGATCACATGCCTATGTACACAAAAACATTAACTAAAGTAAGGTATATACACAGGTGAGGCTTCCAGTGGTGTCATTTCCTCAAGCAGCTAACTTACAGTTTAACGAAATAAATACCAAGAAGCTGGAACCTGTAATGTCAGGGGTAGGGGTAAGGCCAGGGTAGGGAGGAGAGAGGAATGGGGAGAGGAAAGGTGGACAGAGGCCATCATGATATTCCACATGCTTATGTGGAAATGGAACCAAGTAAATCGAGAGGATGAGTGGGGATGTAAGAATTGGCAGAGAAGGATGAAAGAAAGGGGTGACAGTGACCGAGATACACTGTACTCACAACTGACAGGTACAACTGAAGATTGTACAACTACTTCAAGATAATAACAACAGCAACAACAATAACAACAAGGTTGTCTGGGGGAAAAAACTGCAACTTTGAAGGAAATCTATTTGAGGGCAGGAACTGACTGGATATATTTGCTATAAGATTCTCAGCAGGAAATAGATCCAGTTTACTAGTAAGATGATGGAGGCAGGGGCCTGCTAGTTAGCTACACAATACTGCCTTCTAAAACCATTCATTCCAATCCCTATTATGTGCAGTCACTAAATTCAACCAAATGCGTGTTGTTTTGATTAATGGAATGAAATGCTAGTATTGGTACTATGAGAATATGGTTCGTTTCTAACTATGCATTTCTTTAAAAAAAAAAAAAAAGAAATTAGATGTCAACATTCTACAACAGGTTGAATATTCCTTTATCTCCATAGGCAGTGATAGTAAAAAAAAGAAAATGTATTTTAAAAAAATTTTATTATCTTTAAGTAGTTGTACAAAGGAGGTGTCACTTAACAAACCAGTTTACGGATGCAATGCATTTTGATCATTATCAACCTCTTCAATAGTCTCACCACCCCCCTTGACCCACCCCTGCCTTACATATTTAGCTTTGTTTTTCAAATATTCTACAATCTGTATTAAACATTGATTATTCTATACAAATGCTGTTCAAGTGCCAGCCCCGGGCATGGGCAGCCGCCAACCTAGCAAAGCCCAGGGCATAGCACATGCCAACAGTGGAGCAGACAAGGTGCCAGGAGGCTCTGCAGAGTCTAAAGGACGGTCAGGCCACGGAGCCCAGGGACAGCTGAAGGATGTTAAACACGAGTAGAACAAGGTGAGAGGCAAGCGGCTGGAGAGAAAGAACAGGACAACACACCGTGCACAGAGGCTGCAGGGCGCAAGGCAACACACATCAGCCTCCAAGGGAGATGGCTTTCTGCCCCTGCTCTGGGCTTTTCTGTAGTCGCTGTGGGGACAGGGAGATCCTAGGGGAGCTGGCCAAGTCGACAGGTGGGCAAAGGTGGCTCCTGGCACCTGACAGGCAGGACAGCTGGAAAATTAGCTCCTGGCAAGGAACAATGATGGACTGCTGATCCTGAGACAGAGTCCTGCCTTTCTGCTTGCAAATGTACGCACATGTACGTATACACCTTTGCACACGGGCACACACACACTCATCCTCTCACATGCAAGCACACGCCATATATCCATGCACGTACCACACACACTCTCTCACACAACACATTCTGGCAAGCGAATTTCCACATGCACTCTGATAGACATACACTCACATTCATCCCCATCATCCTCTCTTACACAAACACGCCACATACACTTCACATTGTCAAGCACAACACTCACACACAGGTGCACACATCCTCTTTTTTTTTTCATAAGTACACCCTCACACACAAGACCTATGTGTGCCAGAGCCTAACAGCCTCAGAAGTGTCTCTTACCCTCCTCCTCGTCTCCCTCAAACACACACACACACACACACACACACACACACACACACACACACATACCACCTCCACACTGCCTTCTACCTCTTCCCCTCGGAGGTCCTCTGGATTGATCCAGGGCTATTGCTACCAGTCTTCAATCCCTGCCCAGACCATCCTGCTCACGGTTATCAAGTCATCTCCATAAAGCACAGCCTCTTCTCCTGAGAAGCCATGGACTACTCCAGGGTGACACAATATGGGCCACACCATAAACACATTCCAGGCCCCTCTTTTGGGGGGGTCCAATTGACTGGCCCCACCAGATCATCCCAAGTGCCACCACAGCCTGCTCCCCCCACTAACATCCACTTTTCTGGCTTTGTTCCTGGATCACCATGCAGGCCACCTCCCACCTGTCAGAGTCCTCCACCTTTCCCACCTCAACTTCAGCAGAGCCTTTGCAAAAGTGCTTTCTCACGGGAGCCTGTAGGTAATGAATCCCCCCCCCCCGCCTCTTCCTTCTCCTTTCCTCATCCCACTCACCAGACCTTACTACATACAGCTTCATCTTAAAATGGAAGCTTTTGAAATAGATCCTGTGTCTCACATCTGCCTGCCTCTCTGTTCCTTCCCTAATGCTTGAAGCACAAAAGAAACCAAAAAAAAAGTGAAAAATAATTGAATCCCTATAAGGCTCAATTAATTTTTTTAGTCCCACATCCGGCCAGTTTCCATCACTGAGCCCAGCAGATTAGACCGATGGTCAGGGCTGGGTCAAGTGAACTCAGACCTACCATGAGGAAAACAACTCAGAGCATATGTCCTCTTTATGGTCAACTGAAAGCAAGTGCCAGAGAATACCCTCGACTAGCAGTCAATTGAGCTGCTGTCACACTGCAAGCATTATCCCTACCTAGAGGCTAGCTGCAGACTAGGGACACAGACTGCAGTGCCATTTAGCCAAGAGACTGACAGGACTACAGGAGAATTATCCAGACATGGGTAGAAGGTGGAGACAGCTAGAACACAGACCCAACCTTTGAAAGTACCAGCTGCTTTTATTTCAAGGTCTTTGATCCATTTGGAGTTGATTCTGATGCAGGGTGATATATATGAATCTAGCTTTAGTTTTCTACAAGTGTTTAACCAATTTTGCCAGCACCATTTACTGAAAAGGCTGTTTTCCTTCCGTTCTATTTCTTTAGCTCCCTTATCAAAGATTAGGTGGCTATAGGTCTGTGGGCTCAATAGAACTGGATCTTCAGTTCTATTCCATTGGTTCTCAGCTCTGTTCTTGTGCTAGTACCAAGCTGTTTTCATTACTATGGCTTTGTAGTAGAGTGTGAAACTTGGAATTGATATTCCTCCAGTGCTGTTCTTTCTACTAAGGATTGTTTTTGCTATCAGGGTCTTTTATTGTTCCATATGAATTTTTGGATTGCTTCTTCTATTTCATTGAAGAATGAGGTTGGGATATTGATAGGTATCGCATTGAATTTGTAGGTAGTCTTTGGCAGTATTGCCATTTTCACGATGTTAATCCTCCCAATCCAGGAGCATGGGAGTTTTTCCACTTGCTCTGCCTCCGTCAGAAAGAATGACATCGCCCCATTTGTTAGGAAATGGAAAGACTTGGAAAAAATTATATTAAGTGAAGTAAGCCAGGCCCAAAGAAGCATAGGTCCCATGGTTTCCCTTGTTTGCAATGACTAGTATACATCTAGTACAAGCAGAGAAGGTCAAAGGCTATGTACATATAACCACATGAGATAATGTTAAACAAAATGTACCCCAAGACAGGGACACAAGTGGTTTTTTTCTTTCTTGCTAGTGTTATTAATGTACTTACAATGCACTATGTGATTCTTTTGTTTCTTTTCTATGTTCTTCCCCCTGTTCTCACTGGATTTGATGCCAATGTTCTGCACCTTGTATATACACTTTTGTAATTTGCGGAAGGGAAGGGATATTGGGAACGCTTAATGGGGATACAGGCTGACCCATGTGATGACAAGATGTACAGGACACTATGTTGAAAACAAACTTTATAATGGGGGGGTGGGAGGAGTTGGGGAGGTGGGGAGGGAAGTGATGGCAGGGGGAAAACAAAGGAAGAGATAACAATGCTCATTACAAAATGTACTCATTACCTTGATCATGTAACTGTAACCCCTCTGTACAACATTGTTACAACAAATATAAATATATATATATATATATATATATATATTTAAAAAAGAAAGAAAGCACCAGCTATGCAGATGATCAAGCCAACGGGCGAGCAAATGTAAATCAGCTTGGGAGTCCTGAAGAAGAGAAGGGAAAGCCAGGCTGTGGTGGCTCACGCCTGCCATCCCGGCTACTCCGGAGGCTGAGATCTGAGGGGTGCGGTTCAAAGCCAGCCTAGGCAGGAAAGTCCATGAGATTCTTATCTCCAATTAACTACCAAAAATCCAGAAGTGGACTATGGCTCAAGTGGTAGAGTGCTAGCCTTGAGCATAAAAGCTCAGGGACGGACGGCACCCAGGGCCTGTTATTCAAGCCCTAGTACTGACACAAAAGAGAAAGACACAAGAGAAAAGGATGAGGAGAAGCTGATTAGGAAGCTGTAGGAATTTTTTTAATTGTGGTAAAATATACATCACATAACATTTCCGACCTTCACTCTTAAGTTCATGATTCAGTAGTGTTAAGTCTGTTCACATTGCACTGGAACCAATCTCCAGAGCTCTTTCCATCTTGCAGAATTGAAACTTGGCATCCACTACACAATGCCCCAAGCCTCCATCCTCCTCGGCAACCCCCATGCTAACTACCATCTGCCTCTGTGAACTTGTCACTCCAAGTGGAACAAATATTTCACCCCATAAGAAGTATCCTACAGTCAGGCACTGGTGGCTCACGCCTATAATCCTAGCTACTCAGGAGGCTGAGATCTGAGGATTGCAGTTCAAAGTCAGCCCGGGCAGGAAAGTCCATGAGACTCTTATATCCAATAAACCACTAGAAAACCAGAAGTGGCGCTGTAGCTCAAGCTGGCCTTGAGCTGAAGAGCTGAAGGATAGCGCCCAAGCCCAGAGTTCAAGCCCCACAACCAACAACAACAACAACAAAAGAATCCTACAGCACTGTCACCTCATGATCAGTTTATTTTACTTGGCATAGTATCTCTAAGATTGATCTATGTTGTATCAGGTCAGAATTCCCTTCTTTTTTTAAGGAAGGAAATATTCCACTGTGTGGAGAAATCTTACCTTTTGTGGATCCATTCATCCATCAGTGAGCACTTGGGTTGCTTCTACCTATGGCTGTTGGTGGCCATCGTGGACATGAGTGCACAGACATTGCTCTCTCTGGGCCCCTGCTCCCCATTCTCCAGAGCAGATACCCAGGGGTGGCAATATTGGGTTTACTTTTTTTAAGGAACTGCCATGTTATTCTGCTATAGTAAAGAGTTTGTGTTTTATTCGTGGCTAAACTGGAGGTCAACTAAGGCTTTGGAGTAGGAGAGAGGCATAATTTTACTCAGATTTTTAGAACATTGCTCTGGTTTTGACAGCACAAAGAATGGGTTATGGGGAAGAAGAGCTGCAGGGAGGCTGAGCTGCAGGGGAAGGTCACTGTGGGAGCCCTGAAAAGAGAAAAGAGAGGATAAGATGGGAAGCAGAACAGATGGGAGGGGCCGGCTGGAGAGAAGAGAGGGAATGCAGGAAACAAGATGGTAGGGAAAGGGAGGGAGGCAGGGGAAGGGACAAGGAAGAGGGAAGTAAAGAGCATTCTTAGGTCCAAAGTCCAAGTCCCTGAGAGGATAGCAGTTATCATTCAGATATGCACTAGAACCAGGGATATAAATGACATTAATAGTTACATGTAATCCTAGCTACTCAAGAGGCTGAGATCTGAGGATTGTGGTTCAAAGCCAGCCTGAGCAGGAACATCTGTGAGACTCTTATCTCCAATTAACCACCAGAAAACCAGAAGTAGCACTGTGGCTCAAGTGGTAGAGCACTAGCTTTGACCTGAAGAGCTCAGGGACAGCACCCAGGCCCAGAGTTCAAGATCTACAACCAACAGAAAGAAAGAGGGAGAGAGGGAGAGAGAGAGAGGGGTGGGGGAGGGAAAGGAAGGAAGGAAGGAAGGAAGGAAGGAAAGAAGGAAGGAAGGAAGGAAGGAAGGAAGGAAGGAAGGAAGGAAGGAAGGAAGGAAGGAAGGAAAGAAGGAAGGAAGGAAGGAAGGAAGGAAGGAAGGAAGGAAGGAAGGAAGGAAGGAAGGAAGGAAGGAAGGAGGAAGGTCAGCCAAGCACTGGTGGCTCATGCCTATAATCCTAGTTACTCAGGAGGATCTGAGGACTACAGTTCAAAGCCAGACTTACCAATTAACTACCAAAAATCCCAGAAGTGGAACTGTGGTTAAAGTAGTAGAGTGCTAGCCTTAAGCACAAAAGCTCAGGGATGGTGTCCAGGCCCTGAGGTCAAGCTCCCAGACTGACACCCAAAAAAAAAAAAGTTACAAAAGGTACCAATCCCTGCCAAGCTCTTTCCTCCTTTCTTTCCCCACCACCAAAGCTTTTCATAACCCTAAACCTCAATTGTACCTTCACCTTTCAGACCTCCCTGACTCCTTTTCAAAAGGTCACCCTCAGAAACAACCCCTGTGAAACAGGAATGTAATCACTACCCCAGAAAGGACTGGCAGGGATGCCCACTCCACTCCAGTTTCGCTGGCCTGTGGGGCTTGCTTCCTTGTGTGTGCCGGCTAGCAGGAAGTCAGACCACATGCAACTCCAAACAGACATCCAAGAGCTGGCCCATCGGTGGCCCAGAAGTTTATCAGTAATAGCCCCGCTCAGAAGGGTCACCTGAGACCACCTCAATACCTGAGACCACGTCAACACCTGAGACCAGAGGCCAGCAGTCACCTTGTCCACAGCCTCTTATCTCAAAGGCTCCCCCTATGAATCTGGTTCCTCCTGCAGTGTTCTTGTCCTTGTCAAATCTCACAGATAAAGGACAGCTCAGAGGTGTCTGAGATTCCCATTCAAAAAGTATTCCACAAACATTAAGCTTACCGTGCCCTGGCAGGATGTCCGGGGAAGGGGCATACACGGGTGGATCACACATGGATCTTGCCCGTGAGAAACATCCAGGGCCAACCACTGGTGATATGAGAATACATAAGGTGAAATACCACATGGTGAAGAGAAAGGTACTGTCGTGGGCTGATGTCTTTTCTTAAAAGGAAGTAAAACTCATGCTGGGCTTCAAGGAAAAACACAATTTGCACAAGGAAGAAGGGACAGGAAGGAGAGGGGAAGGATGGGGAGGGAAGAGGAGAGGAGAGGGGGAGGACAGAGGAAGAGAGTGCAAGGGAGGGAAGAAGAGGTACTAATCCAGAGAAAGTGCTTTGTAGGGACAAGACAAAGAAACTGGGAGGGAGATAAGGAAGGGGTGATACTGTCCACAAAGAAATGTACTCATGACCTGATTTAGGTAACTGTAACCCCTTTGTATATCACCTTTATAATAACAATTGTTTTAAAAAGGTACAGGGAAGGGAAGAAGAGTCCATGAGAAAGGCATCAGGAGGCAGTGAGGAGGGGCAGACAGGCATAAGAGTTATGGGTCAGGGCTGGGCAAAAAGGAGGAATAAACGTCTTGTCAGAATCTACAAGGTACCAAACATTGTGTTTGACGCTCCGCAGCTGTGAATTTACTCAATGCCCACTCACTCACAGGAGCGAGATTGAATTTGTGTGTGTGTGCCCACACTAGAGCTTGAACTCAGGACCTGACACGGGGATATTTTTGTTCAAGGCTGGCACTTTAAGACTTGAGCCACATCTCCACTTCTGGCATTTTGCTGGTTAACTGGACTGTCTGTCCAATTTGGCTTCCAACTGTGATCCTCAGCTCTCAGCCTCCTGAGTAACTAGGATAACAGGCATGGCCCACAGGTACCTAGTGAGATTAAAATTCTTATCGCTAGTTCACAGCTGTGCCACTGAAGCTTTGTTACAATTACAATTTTTTTCAAATAAGATTGCCCAGGGTCGAGCCTGGCCTCTAGCCACCAAGAGCAATTAGGAAGCAGAATTTGCTGTAAGGGACCGCAGACCTCCCCCAACCTGTATTGCTACAGCTATCAGACTGCTGGGGGCTTTGAGTTTTTCTTGTCTACTTTGTGGTTGATTAGTAGAGAAGAGAAGGAAGAGAAGGTCTGATCTTTGCTTTGTTTCTTGCCTTGAAGCTGTCTTATAACATGACAAGGAAGAAGTGCATGATCCTCTCAGGTAGCTTGCACTACTGTTCTCAATTCTGCACATGACTTTGTCATTTGTTCCACGAGAAGGGGGCACACAGTTCTGTCTAGGGCCAGTCTAGCTTAGCCAAGTGAGTTGCCATGCCCAGTGAGAAACCTGCAGAAATGACAGCTTCACCTCAGCCTAGACTTCTGGAATCAGAAGGCTCATTCCCTGGACACAGAAAGTCAATAGAGTTCCTAGAGTCCTGCGGAGAGATCTGAGCCCCAGTGGCAGCTGGGAGCCAAGAGAAACTTAGGTCTACGGCATTTGGAAGTAACTGGGTTGCCTCTTATCTACTTCACTTCCCTTGTTTTCCAAACTGAGACCCAAACTGAAGAGATGGTGTATAGGAACTTAATAATCAGTTGGAAATTGAACCTATTGCTTTTTTTTTTTGCAGGCTACAAGAAAATAGAGAAAATCTGAGATGCCAACCAAGTAAGTAATTAAGCAGGAGAGATGCAGTCAAAAGCATGAAAGCAAGATTGAATCTGGATAATCCCTCCATAATTTAGAGTTGATCTGTCTAAAAGAGTTCCTGTTGATTTCCCAGGTGGACCTTTCGTCTCATGCTAGAGTCCTGGAGAGCCTCGGTGCTGAATCTATTAACCCCATCATCTTTCAAACTGTCCGTCTTTTGTACCTGAGAAATGTGGTCTGGTTTATTTTCCTCCCTTTTGGAATTTGTGTTTTAGTATTAGGTTCCATGTTACTCAAAAATAACGGTTAGTTTCCCAAATGATGTTGCATATTCTTCCCAACTTCACTCACATGATGAGCCAGCATGAACACTGCTTTAGTGATATAGTCCTATAAATACTGCTGTCACTCAACGTTCATTCCTTCTATATGTCGTGTTAGGGATAGAAAAGTATTCAGAGATCCTCAATTCTAACCTTGTCATCCTACAAATAAGAAACTGAGGCCTAAGGAAGGGAAATGATCTTCCCAAGGCACACAGATAATTAGTAGCAATGCATGGAAAAGATGAGCAGGAGTATTCTAGAAACAGGCTCAACTAGAAAAACACTAACAATGGGTCATTCCATATCTGTTAAGATGCCCAGCACCAGACTCATGTTCTGACATTGGGAGGAAACAAGCCCAGGGCTCCTGAGCTAGCAGAGCCCTTCCTTCAGACATGGAAGCCAACACCCATGAAAGGTGCTGTCAGTATCATTCTGAAGCCAGACATATGCTCCCTCCTGAGGACCAAGACCTCAATGTTGTGAGTCAGTTGTCAGTTTTGTGGCACTGGATCAAAGCCAGCCATGGTGGGAATACTTCCCCCACAGAAAATGGTAAGTGCTACAACATAAAGGGGGTGTTATTATTATTTCTGAGAAAGGCTTCCAAGTGTATCACAGACTTGCTGTCCTTCCACCAGAAGGCCTGATCTCAAATTAAGACTGTTCTGTAGACAAGAATATTCAAGGAGACAAAAATATACCCAGAATTATCAAGAATAAGATCTCCTACCAAAATTCCTGTAAATTTCATGAGCTTTGGCCCTGTATGATAAATACCTATGACTCACATCTACTTGATGTAAACTCTCAAAATTACTTGTCTATATAAGCTTTCTGCCTAAAGTTCCCAGAGCTGCATACGTTACTCTCTGTTTTTCAGCTCTGGATCACCAAACATTCAATCCTTGGAGTTCTCCACAGATTGGTCAAGGGGAAGCAATAACCAGGAACTAACTCCTTTTCTCCTTTTTCTAACTAGAGCTAGAAACATAAGCAGCTATTTCTCAGGTGTTTAGGGGTTCAGCTAGTGAATGGAGAGATAGAACTACAGCTATCCAATGGACACTGTGGTCCAGAGCCTGTCACATTAGCATGGAGAAAGACTACAGTGTTCCCTGGGAAACACATGGGTGTAGGGAAACGCCACCATGACCCAGGAGTTGAGAACTCTAAGAAATAAGCATATAGAAGAATCAGCTTGGGAGGTGGCCATAGTCTGGATCTCAACTGTTCCTCACAGGTCAAGTGTTCAAGGCTTGGCACTTTTGGGAGGTGGTGGAAACCAAGAATTGAGGTTTAGTGAGCGGTCCTCAGGTGACTGGGGATATTCATGCCCTTGAAGGGGATGGTGGAGCCCTAGCACCTTCTTCTTCTGCTGTCTCTTCCTGGTCATAAAGTGAAAGGTTTTACTCCCCGTGTGCTTCAGCCATTGTGTGCTGCCTTGTCAGCAGTGTAAAAGCAATAAGCGCGTCTGATCATGGACTGGAACCTCTGAAATGGCAATCCAAAATGAAACCCTGCAGAACTTGGATATCTCAACTATTTATTATAGCAATGGAGAGCTGATCAACTCCAGGAACTGCATGACCTTCTGAAGGACCAGAAATGAAGACACCAACGAATCACTGTGGCAACTGCAGAGCAGAGCCTTGAGTGTGTCCCAGATGAGGCCCATGCCTACATTCAAGGACCAGCTTCAAGAAGGAGGACCACCTCTCTCTGCCCTCTCTCTGCTCTCTGTTCTTTCTGTTCTTTCTAGCTCTTTCTCAGCTCTTTCCTTCTCTTCTCTTTCCTAGCTCTCTCTCTCTTTCCCACCTCTCCCAGCTCTCTTTCCCAGGCCTTTCCCCACCACGTGGAGGACCAAGATGGCCTGGTGCCAGCCGGAACGATGAATAAAACCTATCCCCTTACCTGAATACCACGTGTGTGGTGCTGTTCTTAACTTGGCTGCCTCGTTTTAAAAACCTAACATAAATGGTGCCGTGACTCGGATAAAGGGCTTAAAGTCAGGATAGCTGGGATTCCTCTCTGTTTTTTTTTCCTCTTTTTTCTTTTTCTGTTTGTTTTTCCCTTTTTGCTCTGAGGAATCCCCACAATTCTGACGGCCTTTTGAGAACCCATCTGTCTGCTGCGGACACAGCGCATGGATACCATTGCTGGCCTTCACATCCTCGTCCACACCACTTCTCTACTCTGGTGAGTGAAACTACTCTCTATGGCTCTCTGTTGCTCAGTCTCTGTCCAGACGTGGCGCCATGCCAGAGAGCTCCTACGTCCTTTAGCTGAAAGGCCGGTCACCTCTGAAGCTGAGGATGCTTGGTTTTGGGGGCTTGGCCACTTCTCTCTAGAGGGCTCTGGGGGAAGTCGGGACGCTGCATCTGCCTGGTCAGTTCTCCTTCACTCACCGGACTGACTCTCCTACTCATTTAATGGGGTGCTGCAAATCACACCTGAGCCGTGAAACCCCTTTGAAATGCTCCTGCGCTCCCTGGAAGGCCAGAATGCCTCATTTTTTATGCCATTCTCAGATGTAGACAGTTTTTGCTGCTGCAATGGTAAATGGTCAGAAGTCTGTTTACTTTCGGGCTCTCTTTGCTCTCTCTCTGCTATTCGTGTCCAACTTTCCCTATCTCTCCCTTTCTCTTTTCTACATTTTGGCTTGTGCCTTGAAGAGTGCACTGCAGGCTGGGTCCCCGGGACCCCCCTTTTGGATCCCTCTCAAAGGCTAGCCAATGTAGGCTTGATCTATTTGTTCAGGGTTTCTTTGCATTTTTTCAGAAATTCGCCATCTTGGCCACATGGTGGGTTAAGGTTTTGGCCCTATCTGACCCTTAACCTTCCACCAAGCTTACAACTCCATCCATCTATTCTAAGGTGCCTTGCTAACAAGTTGCTCTTTTCACAGACCCTGGTAACTGAGGCCCAACCATCTGATGTGCTTTGTTAGCAAAGATGTCTAACTAAATGTTGTTGAAATTTTAGGTTTTGAGTTTTGCCTTTTTTGTTTTGTGTTGTGTATTCTACTACTGACTACGTGGTTCTAAAATGCTGGGAATATCTGTG
Organism: Dipodomys ordii; assembly: GCF_000151885.1. Classification (NCBI taxonomy): domain Eukaryota; kingdom Metazoa; phylum Chordata; class Mammalia; order Rodentia; family Heteromyidae; genus Dipodomys; species Dipodomys ordii. The sequence continues at coordinate 7,672,605 of NW_012267272.1, read as the reverse complement.
CTAAAATTCTCATCACATCTAATGAGTTTTGTCATTTCAGAATTTTTGTCGGTCAATTCTTAATAAGAACCAGGTAAACTCTACTTATTCTACTTGATCTCCTTGTTGCTTTAAGAACCAGGTAAGCTCTACTTATTCTACCTGATCTCCTTGTTGCTTTAATTGGAAATAATAAAGGGCTTTTGTGGCAAAGATTTCAGTTCAAAGCCAACCCGGGCTGAAAAATCCCTAAGACTCCATCTCCCAACTAACCTGCAAAGAGCCAGGCTGGAAGCATGACTCAAGACTCTTATCTCTAACCAGCCAAACACTGGAAGTACTATTGTAACTCAACGTGGTAGAGCACTAGCCTTGAGCAAAAGTGCTCGGGGACAATGCCCAGGCCTTGAGTTCAAACCTCCTTGAATACCAACTGGGACAAGCCATCCCAGCAACGAGCACCTAGACTCAGCCAGTCTGGGGAACAAGGGAACATGGAGAGGAGTAAGAGGAGATGATGTCACATCAGTTACTCTGTGCCTGCCCTTTCAAAATTAACCAGAGCCAGGAGGTCAGTAAAAGTAAGAAGCCTGCCTATTACCTAAACAGGAATTTATATTCTTGCCTTTGTCACCTGACTTCTCTACCTAGTTGCCAGATGTCAGAAGTAGCTAGGGACATTTCTACCAACATTTTCAGCCCCAAGTCCTTCCTCTTGCCATTTATTTGCTCTCTAGTATTTTTTTCCAGCCCCTCAGTGCTCATGAGACTTCATCTAAGGACTCATACCACCAAGGGACAGCTGCTGCTCGCTGCCTTCTCTGGGAGGGGACCAAATTCCAGCCTTTTACCCCTATTGTCAACGCCCCTTGTCAGCAGGAAGTAGCCAGAGAGAATCCTCGCCCTATTTCATGATTATTAAAAGGCTGGAATGTAAGGTCCACTCCTGGATGACAAACAGACTCCACCCTCCTCGCAGCAAAGTCTCCACCCAGTACCTGCGTTACCTAGGCAACTGGGACACCTGGAAGAGGTCATATCTGCATCCGCTGAGGTCACATCTGAATTTGATGTGGCCACACCTTTCTCCGCCCATACCCTAGATAAGGCCTAACCCAGGCCCAGACGCTCTCTCTGTTCTTTTCCAGCTCTTTCTCAGCTCTTTCTTTCTCTTCTCTTTCCCAGCTCTCCTCTTTCCTAGCTTGCTCTTTCCCACCTTTTCCCCAGATGCTCTCTTTCTAGCTCTTTTCTCTCTCTTTCCCAGCTCTCTCTCTTTCCCAGTTCTCCCAGCTCTCTTTCCCAGGACTTTCCCCACCACATGGAGGACCAAGATGGCCTGGTGCCAGCCAGAATGAGGAATAAACCTACCCCTTACCTACCACATAGACACCTATGTAGGATGAGCCAGCCTGTGCCCAATGCTCTGGAATTTTACAGTTCTCATCTCTTGGTGATAAGTCTTCCTATTAAAATGCTGGCACTGACTAGAGAATTCTCCTGTCCTTTCCTGCCACCGCATCTCCACAGCTGACCTAGTCAAGAAAGAACGACTTACAGCTTCTCCTCTCACAATACTTACAGATAAACTTCAGACAGATGAAAAGACAAATAAAAGAGAAAAATATACCTTCTTTCGGCCTTGCTTTTGTGTCCCCAGTACCTAGAAAATGTCAAGTATAAAGCAGCACTGAACACATATTTGTCAAGTAAGAGGCTTAAAATGAGTAAAAGAGCCAGGGGGTATCTCAGGAGGCTGAGGACCACAGTTCAAAGCCAGCCCAGGCAGAAATATCTGAGAGATTCTTATCTCTAATTAACCAGCAAGAAGCGAGAATCAGAGGTATGGCTCAAGTGGTAGAAGGCAAAAATGCCAACCAAGCATGAGGTGCTAAGTTCAAACTCTTGTATTATCTCTCTCTCTCTCTGTGTCTCTCTCTCTGTCTGTCTGTCTCTCTCTCTCTCTCTCTCTCTCTCTCTCACACACACACACACACAAAGCCAGGCACCAGTGGCTAGCTGAGCACCAGTGGTTCATGCCTGCAACCCTAACTACTCAGGAGACTGAGATCTAAGGATCATGGTTCAAAGCCAGTCCAGGAAGGAAATCCATGGGATTCTTATCTCCAGTTAACCACCAGAAAATGAAGTGGAGCTGTGGCTCAAAGTGGGAGAGTGTTAGCCTTGAGTGAAAGAGCTCAGGGACAGTGGCCCAGGCCCTGTGTTCAAGCCCCATGGCAAAGAAGAAGGAGGAGGAGGAGGAAGAGGAGGAAGAGAAGGAGAAGAGAGAGGAGGAGGAAGAAGAAGAGGAGGAGGAAGACAAAAACTCATTTTTGTAGAATAAAGATACCTATATCGGGCTGGGAGGTTGGCTCAGTCGTAGAGCACTTGCTTTGCATGCCTAAGGCCCTGGGTTCGATTCCTCAGCACCACATAAGCAAAAAGAAAAAAAGCCAGAAGTGGCGCTGTGGCTCAAGTGATAGAGCGCTAGCCTTGAGCTGAAGAGCTGAGGGACAGTGCCCAGGCCCAGAGTTCAAGCCCCAAGACCAGACCCCCCCAAAAAAAAGAAAAGAATGCAAAAAACAAAAGATACCTATATCACCCTGCATAGTACCAAAAACAAGAACTAGAAAATTTGATTACCGTGACATTTAAATTTTCTATATATAAAAATATATGTTGTAGCCGGGCGCTGGTGCTCATGCCTAACTACTCAGGAGGCTGAGATCTGAGGATCGTGGTTCAAAGCCAGCCTGGGCAGGAAAGTCCATGAGACTCTTATCTCCAATAAACCACTAGAAAACTGGAAGTGGCACTGTAGCTCAAGTGGTAGAGTGCTAGCCTTGAGCTGAAAAGCGCAAGGACAGCGCCCAAGCCCAGAGTTCAAGCCCACAACCAACAACAACAACAACAAATATATATATATATATATATATATATATATATATATATGTTGTATCTCCAACATATATGCCAAGCAATCAAATAGTTTAAGTCACATCTTAATATACAAAGAGCTCATCCAAATCAATAAAGAAAAAGAATAAACCTCGTAAAAATAAAAGCAGTTCGCAAAAGCAAAATGACCAATGAGCATGCAACATCTGCTGTCATTAGGAACCAACGAAAGGCACTTCTCACACGAGAACACTGAGAAAAGTTTAAGGATAATGAATTACACAGTGTTCGCAGCTGTAAAGAAGTGGGGAGTTCATACTTCGCTAGTGGGAAAGCAAATGAGTGCAAGCCTCTGCGAAGTGTGTTTGCAGTCACACCACAAGCCTTTTGCCGCACGTGCTCGGATGCAGAAACAGCACTTCTAAGCATTGATCCTCAGGCAGCCTTCTGAGTTACACACAAAGATGCGTGAACATAGTTGCGAGCCATGGCAATATTTATAACCACAAAATTTATAAGCAAGCAAACGTTCCAATTACAGAGAGAGCTTTTTTTTAAGTAAATTATAGATTCTTATATCGTGGCATACGCTGCAGCCATTAAAAATTAAGGTATTGAAAAAAAATTTAACATTGGAAAATATATTCCAAGTATAATGGAAAAGGCAGTCTATAAGTCAATACTGAAAGTAACTGGTTTTTTTCAAACCTACCTACCTACATATAAATATATATATATATACATATATATATATGGAAAAATATTAATAGTGCTTCTCTGTAGACAGACTACAGATGATTTTATTTTTTTTCACCTGTAAATGTTTCCTTAGTTGATGTTTTTTATGCTTTGTAATTTTTCTGCTAAAAGCATGTTTCTCTCTTTTTCCGTTGGAGGCCACATTCAAGTCATGGTTTCATTCTTGGCTCTATGATTTGCCAGCCATGTGACTTAGGATCAGTTAGTTATCTTCTCTCTAGGAGGACCCAGCAGAATTTTTTTTAAAAATCACTGTGTTGTGCACACAATTCCTGGCATATAATGAAAATCTGGTTTAAAAAAAAAGTTTGCCTACTACTATTAGAGAAAAACAATAGTAACTTAGTTAAAAAGAGAAAAGGCCATTATTCGAGCTATATGGGGCTCTAGCAGAATATACCTTTCTGTCCAGTTGGAAGGCCAGCCTTATCCCAGGGGAGAAAAAGTCCCTCTGGTTGAAGACCTGTTCCAGCTCTCAGCGTACAACACACTTAGAGCCATGACATGCAAGGCTACTTCAGGAAACTTCAGTGAAACAAAAACACTTCAACCTCCTGGAAACAACAGTGAGGTCCAAAGTTGGTTTGCTCATGTGGAAACGACACATGGTCACACACAGCCGTGGAGGCCCAGGATTCTCAGAAATCTATTGTTTGGAATGGAGCACCAGGAAGCAGAAAGAGGCAACCACTGTGTTTGAAGTGATCCGAGTCAGCCTGACTTGTCAGAACCCTGCAACCTGCTATCCCAAGAGCCAGTGCTCAACACAGCCAAGGCTCCAAGCCACTGCAGGAAAGAAGCAGCACACGGTGGAGGCTGAAATCTCAGCCACCAGAAGAATATCTCTGTGCTCAACCCTGCCAGACCTTAGTCATCCCGAGCCCTGTGAGTGTGCAGCCTTGTGTGCCTATATCCCATCCTTTTACAGATCCTTGTCCTACTGCTTGGAAGCTTCTAGAGCTTCTCTCTAGAAGCTCTCTCCATGGCCTAACTCTCAGGACAGTGGCTAACACAGATCTCTAAGTCAGTACAGTCTCGGTCTTTCAGAACAGGCTGACTCGCTGCCCTGTTACTATCTTCCTGTAAGAGTCCCCATTCTATCATGCAAGCCCTCTTTCTAACTCAGCCCTCAGACCCCACTGTGGCAAGCTGCTCCACGCTAAAACACCACATAGTAAGGCCATGCTGTGGAACACACAGGATGCAACTATGGTGGCCAGGAGGCCACTATTCTAACCAAAACCCTCCTTGGAGCAGACACCCAGCACCCATACAGCTGTGTCATGAACCTGGTATATAAGACAATGTCCTCAAGGGGAAATTCATATACAACTTGTATAGGAGGACAGGAAGGAAAAACCAGGAGAAGGGGTGACATTTGTCCAAAAAGAAATGTACTTGCTACCTGATTTATGTATCTGTAACTCTTCTGGATATAGCCTTTATGATAACAATAAACCTTTATGATAATAGTAAAAGAGAGAGAGAGAAAGGAAGAAATGGAAGGAAGGAAGGAAGGAAGGAAAGAAGGAGGGAAAGGGAAGGAGGGAGGGAAGAAGGGAAGGAAGGAAAGAAAGAAGAAAGGAAGGGAAGGAAGGAATGGAAGGGAGGAAGGGAAGGGAGGATGGGAGGGAAGAAGGGAAAGAGGAAGGGAGGAAGAGGAGGGAGGGAGAGGAGGAAGTTCACCCTTTTGAGGGCTTTTTGGTGGGGAGCAGAGGGCCACTCAAGATTCCACAGATTTCAGTGGTGATGGTATGGATTTCCATGGCCCTTTCCTCCCTATTGAGATTCTAATCCTCCTCCTTAGGTAACAAGATTATGAGCTACATCTCCACCGTGCTAAGCACACTCAGCATCAATCCTCCTCAAGATACCTTGCAGCCCAATATAGGACCCTTCATGGCCAGACGATCCACCAAGCTCAACTATAATCTTGACCTTCAACCTGCCTTCAAGTCAAGTGAAGAACTAATGATCAACTGACACCCTGGTAGAAAGAGTATAAACCTGAGAGACATGGCTGGCATACTCCTGACCCAACCATTTACCTTTTCAAGATCCAGTTTCCTTTTCTGCAGGGTAGAGAATAGACTCCACCACACTGGCTAACTAGCAGGAGAAATATAGAGTGTGAGCGAGCTGGTGAGGTCAGTCAATGATAGTCATTTATCATCACCCACATTCTCTATTTCCATGGCCGGTCCTAGTACGCTATGATGTAAACATAGAGTGTTCATTGTCCTCTCCTGTGTCCCTCACCTGCCACCCTGCCAGGTATACTGTAGGGCACAGACACTTAAATATTTGTTGAAGGAATGCCTTAGTGCATGCCATTTGGCCTCTGAAATGTGCTTTCTGTATTTTATCATTTCTTGAATGATGTATTTATTCCATGACCTTTCGAATTTCCATTTCATCATGCATCTAAGTTTTAAATCTGGTTTATTCCTATGACCCTGAACAGCATACAACCTTTTCTTCCATCCTATCCTACCTATATGGCAACAAACTCCACACTAACTGGGTCCTGTTGTATAACCAACCATCTAGAAACTTCCCCTCCCTGGGTAATTTCACTTATTCTCATTATTTCAAGGCCATCTATATGCTAATGACCTTCAAATTTTATTTCTGGCTCAGCCTCTGACTCATATATTCAACTTTTGATTTTCCTTCCCAAACTTGCTCCATCTATAGTCTTTCCAATCTCGGAAAGGAAACTCACCCGCCATGCAGTTGCTGAAACCACAAATCTAGTTTGTCCTCAGTTGCTCTCTCGCTTTCCTTCCCCTCTCACCTCCCATCCATCACCAAATCCTGTCAGCTCTATCTCTGTGCGCCTCTTCACAGCTCTACTACTCTATTTCCTAAGGCTGGTTGTCCATAATAAACCACCTCAGACTGTGTGCCTTCGCTTCTGCTCTGGGTCTCCGTGGTAGACACAGGTAAGTCCCCCCTCAGCTGTTTATGTCTTAAGCCTTGACCTCAGGAAACGTATTTCCTTACATGGTTGAGGATCCATGCTGGGCTGGTAATCTTAGTTTATGTGGGTGGGACTAATCTAATCAAGGACCCTTTATAAAGATAGATATAGATATAGATCTATAGATATATAGATTCTCTTTATAAAGAGAATCTGAAGTGCCAGAGTCAGGGAAGAACTATATGATGATAAAAGCTAGTACCACAGAGATGTGGCCATGATCCAAGCCATGTAGGCAGCCTATAGAAAAGACAAAAAGCGTGTTCTTCCCTGGAGCATCCAGAAGAGATGCAATTCTGCTGACATCCATAAGACCTTTGATCTTTAGCACCCAAAAAAAAAAGTTGTGTTGCTTGAAGTCACTAGGATTATAGAGACTAATACTGTTCTCTTCTCTTCCCCTTATATATGTTCTCTTTGGGCAACTTTATCTTTACCCGTAACTTTAATGACCATCTACAAATGGGTGTTTCTCCTTAATTTGGACCTTCATATTCAAAAGCCTATTTTACATCCTTAACTGGGTGTTATGTGGGCACCCCAAAGTCAACCCAACCTCATCTCAATCCCTCTCCTTTTTCCCCCCCAGGGCTGAACACCGAACCCAGGGCCTTACACGCGCTAGGCAGGCACCCTTCCGCTGGGCTAAACCCCCAGCCCCTCAATCCCTCTCCTATGGCACCCCAACCTGTTCCTCCTCCATATTCTTAGTCTCAGCCGACAGCAGCCTGGTATACCATCTCCCTAGCGTGGCTCCTAAGGACTCTCTCTCCTTCACTTGTGTCCAATTGATCTGCAAGTCCTGGTACTCGTATCTCATCAACCTATCTTCTCTCCTTCATTGCTTCCATCACAATCTTCAAGGCAATGACTTGATAAGTATATGGCCTCCAGTCCTCTACCTGTGAGCCTCTCAAGTCCATCTCCATGCTGCATTTTTCCCTCTGAAATGCAAATATCTCATCACATTCCTCTGCTCAGAAATTCTTCTAAGATAAAAGTCAAGTTGCTAAACATACCTTACTAGGTTTTTCCTCAGTCTACCTCCTACCCCAACCTACACTTGCCACTACCCTAAATGCACCCCTCTACTGGAAGATGAAGGAAGGCAGAAAGAAAGGCTATTTCCCCTACCAGATCTCTAAAACCTGTCCCTTCTCTAAAACCCCAGTTTGATGGAATGTCTAGGCAAGGGGAATGGAGTCACTCTACATCGGACCCCTGCATATACAGAAATCAGCTCTGATACATTCTCATTTGTTCTCAAGACGAATCCAACAAAAGCAAAACTCACACTTCAAAACGCAAATTCATGTAATCTTCATTTCTTTATAGATATTCCCACCCACAGACTTGCAAAAACAGAAGATACAGACGGATGCTCATCCAACTGCAAATGCCTGCCGAGAACTTCCTTCAAGACCTCTCATGTAGACACAGCCTCAAGTCACAAACATCCAACCCAGGGGAAGTAGACAGCTTCCATGGCCTAGGGAAGCAGAGAACACGAACATAGCAGGTAGAAATGTTGAAGGTAAAAAGAAAGAACATGCATGACCATGCCAGAGTCAACTGGGGTAGATTCATAACCAACAGTCCTTGGGTCCCAGTGAAACCAAATGTCATATTGCTAAGCAAGGATACAAAGATCCTTAATAGTGCAGGCACCATAGCACCTAAGGGCGGGGCGGGGGGGGGGTGCTACTTTGGGTCATTCCTTTAGTCTCCATTACAATCTTGTAAGATAGATCCTATGATTATCCTCACGTCATACGCCGTGACACATGGTATAACAAGATAGAGAAAATATAAGGACAGGTTCCAATGTCTGGCAGAATTGTAAGTAGGCTGTCAGATTACAGCGTGTTTTTACTAAAGTCATAAAAACAAGGACCTAGTCAGGTACTGGTGTCTCACACCTGTAATCGCAGAAAAGTCTATGAGACTCTTATCTCCAGTTAACCAGCCGGAAGCCAGAAATGGAGCTGTTGTTCTAAGTGATAGAGTGCTAACCTTGAGTGCAAAAGCTCAGGGACAGAGTGCCCAGGCCCTGAGTTTAAGTCCCACAATCGACAAAATATAAATAAACAAACAAACAAACAAACCTGCCTATCAGTATCAGCAGCTCACAAACCACTCATATGCACACACTAAAGCTCGAGATTGAGTGCCTGCATTTCTTCAAGAGGGAGCATGGAATATAGGTGGTACTAGTGGGCTGAACCCTGGCCTTAAAGTCATGTGGACCTAGATCCACATCCCGCCTCTGCCACATGCCAGCTAATGGAAACATTAGAAAGCTGCCAAAATTTCTCATCTGTAAGTGAGGATATCAACCCAACCTGATGAGGTAAAAACCTTATTAGAATTAGATGAGACACTAAACTACTCAGTACAGTGCTCAGCATGCAAAAAGCTTTGGACAAATAAGTAATCCTTTCCTCTTGCTGCTTCAGTAAATAGTTGTTCCTCAACCACCACCACCTCTCCCCAAATCTAACGCTTTTCTAGAAGCATGAGAAGAGTGATTTCATGGCTTTGGACATGCACATTGTTTGGCCAACAAAGTATTTTAAAAGGCAAGCAGGTGTAGCAGCTACAGCTATTACAGTCTCCACCCAGCCTGAATGCCTGATGGCATCTGAGATCTCAACTCCTACATGAGAATCAAAATAGCCAAAACCCATCTGCTTCCCATGTACAGAACCACACTTCCCCCAAGGAGAGCCCCTGGTTATGCTGCTCACTCACAACTGAGAACCACTAAAGAGTAGAAAGCCAGATATCAAGTGATGGCAAGTGTCTATAATACCAGACACCCAGGAGGCAGAAATAGGAGGATCACTGTCCAAGACTGCCTGAGGAAAGCTTGAGATCCTGTCTAAAAAACCAACTAAAAAGAAAAGGGAACAGGCGAGGTGCTGGTGGCTGAAGTCTGTAATCCTAGCTACTCAGCTACTCAGATCTGAGGATCATGGTTTGAAACCAGCCCAGGCTGAAAAGTTCCTGCGAGACTTTTATCTCCAATTAATCACCAGAAGACCGGAAGTGGCTCTGTGGCTCAAAGTGGTGGAGCACTAGCCTTGAGCAAAAGAGCTCAGGGACAGCACCCAGGCTCTGAGTTCAAGCCTCACGACCAAATGAAGGGGGGGAGGGGAGAGAGACAAGGAGGTGTGGCTTAACTGATTGGAAAAAAGCATGCGGCCTTGAATTTCAGCCCCAGAATGAGAAAGAGAGAGAGAGAGAGAGAGAGAGAGAGAGAGAAAGGATACCATGTTGTTTTCTAACAAGAATGGCTCAGAGGTGAATAAGCTGACCTGCAATGCTGCCAACTTTGGATGCTTCTACCTGAAAAAAAAATAAGAAGAAGAAAAGGCCATTTTTCTTGTTCTGGAAAGAAATAGCCCCTCTTAGGCACAGAATGGCAGGAACAATGTCCTGGGCAGCCATTGGGTCATCCTGGTAGAGGATGCAGAAGCCCGGAGAGCTACGCACAGCAGGGACAGGAAGGGTTAACAAAACTCTACCAGGTCTGACTCTTCAGGGCAGAGGTAGAGCTGAGGCAGCACAGAACCATCCTTGGGGCCCAGGATTGTCCCTAAACTGAGTGTCACAGTGGGCCACAGCCTCCTTCGACAGCCCTCTTGGGAGCTGGGCTAGGAACTCTGGCTGAAGGCACAGGAAGCCCAGCCAAGAGGTGGCCCAGGGTCCCCACCGGGGACACAGGTATTTCTGTAGCACAGGAACAAAGCTTTGAGTCACAGGCCTGCAGTACGACTTGCTGACTGACTCAGCGCGCAACCCAACGTGACCTCTCAACTCATTATGTCATTATGCCAGCGCTAAAGGTCACGAAGCAAATAAAGACCCCAACATCCAGGCCACATTTCCCTTGGACCTAAAGTTAAGCTCGTGTGGCCAGCCTCCACCCGAGCCTTGCTCAGGGATGGAAAGCTCCTAGGAGGTCCCAACCCAAAGGAAACCCAAGCCTTGAGTCTGCATGACAGAACCTGGTCCTGGCGGCATGCCCTTTGCCCAGGCTCTGTCCTGCAACTCCATTGCTGGTGAACAAGCCCTGGGCTCCAGTCTTCTCTCAGCCCAGCTTGACCTACTCTGCACCTGTGCTCAAGCAAAGGCCTAGCCCTCAGGCTCTCAGCTGAATGTGGTGCCATGCGCTGGGCAGACGGCAGAGCTTCTAACCCAAGTGTTCAGACTTCCTGGCACTGTGTGTGTCTCATTCTGTACCACGGGGACAGGGTGTCCTCTTGGGATGTCACTTGACTTCCAGAGGCCGGAGATCCTCCCTGTTTTGGTCCTGGAACCCAGAAAGCCTGCAGCCCACCTAGCCTGCAGTGCTGTAGCATGGCCCATCATTAGCTTTGATACAAGAGGTTGCCTTCAACAGGAAGACAGTAAAGCCTCCATGTGTACGTCTTCCCCCATTGTGTTCCCCACCCCTATGGCATTAAAAACAAAATCTGTATCTTTAGCATAGTTCCCAGCATAGAAAAATGAAGTCTACTATTCATTTCTACTATCTCATACACAACAATCCATAGTTAGCTAGACTTCAAACTTCATCAATACTTTTTCTGGTCAGAAAACTTAATTACCAAGTTGCCTAGAGAATTCGAGTGTAAATATCAACACAATTAACAAATGTTAAATGCTATAAGGGATTCTCAATTGTGTGTGTGTGTGTGTGTGTGCATATGTGTGTGTGCGTGTGTGTGTGTGTGTGTGTGCCGCGCAGTTTTTTCAGAGCTTTGTGCTTGCTAAGCAGGTGCTCTACAATTTGAGCCTCACTTCCAGCCCACTTTTTTTTTTTTAGATAGGGTCTTACATTTTTGCTGAGGACCAGTCTTAGACTCTGTTCCTCCCCTATGCCTCCTTCATAGCTGGTATTATATATATGAACTACCATGGTCAGCTTGGCTGTGAAGGGGTTTCACTAACTTTTTACCTGGGCTGGCCTCAAACTACAAACCTCCAGATCTCCTTTTCCCAAAGAGATAGATTACAGGAGTGCACCACTGTGCCTAAATTTAAAAGGTATTTTACATATTTTCTTTTTTGGTGGTACTGGGGGTGAACTCAGGGACCTATACTAATTAGGCACGCATTGTTGCTCTTGAGCTATACCTCCAGGCCCTCAATTACATATATTCTGCCTTTGACCAACCCAACCTTTGTTTAGTACTGTGAACATAGAAATTCCTAAAGTTGAAACCACTAATCATATATTAAATTTAGATTTTAATTGAATAAACTATTGAATAAACACTGAAAGCTCTCTCACCAAAGTCCTGTTTCTAGGTGAGTATGGTACCCTATGCCTATAATCCCAGCTAATCAGGAGGGAAAGGAGGTGAATCATAAGTTCAAGGCCTGCCAGTAGAACATTAGCAAGATCTTGGGGCTGGGAAGGTGGCTTAGCGGTAGAGTGCTTGCTTCACATGCATGAAGCCCTGGGTTCAATTCCTCAGAATCACACAAAAAGAAAAAGCCAGAAGTAGCACTATGGTTCAAGTGGTAGAGTGTTAGCCTTAAATAAAAAGAAACTCAGAGACAGTGCCCAGGTCCTGAGTTCAAGTCCCAGACTGGCAAAAAAAAAAAAAAGAAAAGAAAAAGAAAAATAGCAAGATCTTATCTCAAAAACAAAATTAAAAGGGGAAGGCACATTTCAAGCTGAAGAGCATTTGCCTAGCAAACTTGAGACTCTGGGTTCAATCCCAAAGACGGGGAAAAAAATTCCTATATTCATTCTTTTTTTCAATAGGTGTTCAATGTCAACTATGTGTTAGGCACCCTGAGGGAAACAAAGCAAACACAATAGTTACAGAAACATACAAGAAAGCAAACAAAAATACCATATTGTATAGTTTATGCCAAGAATGAAAGAATAAGTATAATAAAAAAATAAATGAAAGCTGGGCACTGGTAGCTCAGGCCTATAATCAGGAGGCTGAGATCTGAGGACAGCACTTCAAAGCCAACCTAAGGAGGAAAGTCAGTGACTCTCTTAATTCCAATAAACTACTCCACATCTCCCCCCCAAAAAAAGCTGGAAGTGGTACCCTGGCTCAAAATGGTAGAGCACTAGCCTTGAGCAAAAGAGCTCAGGTACAGCACCGAGGCCCTGAGTTAAAGCCCCATGACATACATACGTACATACATACATACAAAAGTGAGGAATGCCCTAGTGGCTACAAGCACACATATTCAGAGACTGGTTTCTAGGGCTATCCTCCATGGAAGGATCTAGGGCTCCCTGGGTAAACAGTGATTCTGAGACCAGAGCAAGAAATGCACAAGGATCCTGGGGCATGAAAGCAAATGGCATTTAAAAAATAAATGTAAAAGATGGATGGGGCAAGGTCAAAGGATATCAGGAAGCAATGGAAGAGCTACCAATAGTGTAGCTAGACCGAGAGGAAGCATGGAGTAAAATAAGGCTGAGGGCAGGTGCAGGAGCCAGACCATTCTCAGCCCCATACTACAGTGTAATGAGACGCAACGGAAGGATCATCATACAGTCATCTTAGTTAGCAGTTTGTTATCATCACTTACAGAGCAGTTGGTTATAGTCACTCATCGTAAGCTGGAGTTCTCATAAACACCTCTGAGCAAAGGCAGATGTTGTTATGTAATAAATAAAGGTAAAATGAAAGGGGAAAATCAAACTCTTCACACAGCCATTGAGATAAAGCTGACCGTGATAGGGTAAAAGGAAAAATGAGAAGAATTAAACAACAACTAAGAGGGGGAAAAATCCTTCCAAATGTGCCATGATGATTCCAAATGTGATTTAAGGTGTACAACAGCTAAAACTTTCCTATGCTGCCAGGGAGAGTAGGAAATAGTTTTTGAGAACCGTAGCTCAGCTGAAGAGAACCAGCCTCGCACGCAGGAGGCCCTGGGTTCTAACCACAACATTTTAAGAATAAAAATGCCCGTTTCTCATATAATTCAATATACATCGACCTCATAACCTCACTCCTAGCCATTTACATAAGAGAAGTGAAATTCTAAATCTACAGAAAGGCTTGTACAAAAATATTCATAACAACTGAACAAACCTGACGAGCTATCCTCCAGGCCCTCCTTGAAATGGGAACCATATAGAGCCATATGATTGACACACGTGATACTCAATCGACTTTTATCGAAACTTGAAATGACCGAAAAGTTCCTCAATAAGATTTGTTTCCTTAATCCAACTGTGACATATAGGATAAGATAATCACTCAGAAGTAAAATATATAAACACAAGGTAAGTCTCAATAATTATGTTACAAAAAAAAACCCAGTTATAAAACACTACATACTGTATGCTTACATTCATATGTAGTCCAAGAATAAGGAAAAACAATCTACATGAAGAGAAATCATACCTGTAGTCATTTGAGGTTGGGAAAAAGTAGAGACTTGGGGAGAGAACACATGGTGATAGAAATATTGTGAATTTTATTTGGGATGATAGTTATTCCCAACTGTCAACACACATCAAACAGAACACTTCAGATCTGGGTGTATGTTAATGATGACCTGTTATTTTAATTTAAGCTGTTTAGTATCAAATTAATAATAGAGAAGAAACAAAATACAACAAATAATTAAGGAAGCTGATCTCTTAGACATTAAAAGCTTAAGAAATCTTCCTTCCTTCCTTTCTTCCTTCCTTCCTTCCTTCCATTCTGTCTTTCTTCTCGTGCCAGTAGTAAGGCTTAAACTTCAGGCCTGGGCCGAAATTTTCTTGATAGAGACCCAGAAACACAACAAATCAAAGAAAGGTTGGACAAATGGGATTGCATGAAATTGCAAAGCTTCTGCATGGCAAAGGACATAGCTAGCAAGATCAATAGAAAGCCCACGGATTGGGAGAAGATCTTCACTAGCCATACAATGGACAAGGGTCTCATATCTAAAATATACTTGGAACTCAAAAAATTAAATCCCCCAACAACAAATCCTCAAAGAAACAACTGCCCAATAAATAAGTGGGCTAAAGACTTAAAGAGAAACTTCTCTGAAGAAGAAAGGATGACCAATAGACACATGAAGAAATGCTCAACATCCCTAGCCATAAAAGAAATGCAAATCAAAACAACATTGAGATACCACCTCACCCCAGTTAGAATGGCTATGATCAAGAACTCTAATAACAACAGATGCTGGAGGGGATGTGGACAGAAGGGAACCTTACTGCATTGTTGGTGGGAATGTAAACTTGTTCAACCACTTTGGAAAGCAGTATGGAGGTTCCTCAAAAGACTCCACATAGAGCTCCCCTATGAGCCAGCAATCCCACTTTTGGGCATTTACCCAAATGTTCACAAACAAGACCACACTAAAGCTACCAGCATGACTATGTTTATTGCAGCATTATTTACCATAGCTAAGATATGGAACCAACCCAGATGCTTCTCAGTAGATGAATGGATCAAGAAAATGTGGTATATATACACAATGGAATTCTATGCCTCCATCAGAAAGAATGACATTGCACCATTTGTTAGGAAATGGAAAGACTTGGAAAAAAATCATATTAAGTGAAGTAAGCCAGGCCCAAAGAAACATAGGTCCCATGGTTTCCCTTATTTGCAATATCTAGTATATGTCTGAGTCAAGCAGAAAAGGTCAGATAAGTTGATGTTAGGGAAATGTATTCAAATGCTTTTTTCTTTCATGTGATTGTTTCTAACACATTTATAAGATTATTTCTTTGTAGCTTTGTATGTCCCTCCCCCATGGTATAACCCCTGCTTTCACTGTATTTGATGTTGTTA
The DNA here is from genome assembly GCF_000151885.1 of Dipodomys ordii. Taxonomy (NCBI): domain Eukaryota; kingdom Metazoa; phylum Chordata; class Mammalia; order Rodentia; family Heteromyidae; genus Dipodomys; species Dipodomys ordii. The sequence goes on along the minus strand of NW_012267272.1, from coordinate 7,657,200 downwards.
TAATTTGTAGAGGGGAAGGGAAAAGACAAATCATTTAAATAGGGATACAGGTGGACCCATTGCAACAATGAGACATACAAGTCGTTATGTCAAAAACAAAATTTACAATTTTGGTGGGGGGGAGGAGGGTTGGGTAAGGGGGGAGGTGGGGGAGGAAGGGATGGGGAGGGGAAACAAAGGAGGAGGCTACAATGCTTGATAAGAAATGTACTCATTGCTGGGCGCTGGTGGCTCACGCTTGTAATCCTAGCTACTCAGGAGGCTGAGATCTGAGGATCGTGGTTCAAAGCCAGCCCGGGCAGGAGAGACCATGAGACGCCTATCTCCAATAAACCACCAGAAAACCGGAAGTGGCGCTGTAGCTCAAGTGGTAGAGCGCTTGCCTTGAGCTGAAGAGCTGAGGGACAGCGCCCAGGCCCAGAGTTCAAGCCCCACGACCGACAAAAAAAAAAGAAAAAAGAAATGTACTCATTATCTTGCTCATGTAATTGTAACCCCTCTGTACAGTATTTTCACAATAAAAAATAATAATAGGGGCTGGGAAGTGTGGCTCAAGTGGTAGAGCGCTAGCCTTGAGCTGAAGAGCTGAGGGACAGCGCCCAGGCCCAGAGTTCAGGCCCCATAACCGGACCCCCAAAAAATAATAATAATAATAATAATAAAAAGTCTGAAATTTGGAAAAAAGAACAAACAAACAAACTTCAGGCCTGGGTACAGCCACTTGGCTTTGTCCCTTGAGATGTGCTCTACAACTTGAGTCAAAGTTCTACTTATGGATTTTTTGCTGGTTAATTGGAGTTGACTCTCATGGACTTTTCTGCACCAGCTGGCTTCAAACTGTGATCCTCAGAACTCAGCTTCCTGAGTAGCTAGGATTACAGGCGTGAGCCACCAGTACCCAGCTGAGTATAAAGATTCCAGATGGCTACCTTGGCATTCTACATGAGTAAAACCAGGTTGGGAAATCTGGACTAAGAGAATTCCATAGCAAAATACTTGCTCACTTTCTTTTAGAAATAACTCTTTTATAAGTAAGAATATTTGTAAGCACACATTCTTAAATAATTTACTCACCAGTAAATTATAAGTAACTACACTTATTGAGCATCTATCAGGAGAAGACACACTCTGGATGCTGTTAATTCAGTCCCAGTATAAATTAGTCCTGTTCTAGTGGGGAATGCTGTGGTAATGAGAGAGAGAGAGAGAGAGAGAGAGAGACCTCACAATTTAAAATTAGATCATCTCAGCTGCTGTATGATCATGTACTCAATTTGTACTTAAAGGTCATCTTGCTTTTAAGTTTTTCTCTAATTAAAAAAAATTAGTTGGAAGGCAGAATGGTATACTAATAAAGAACAGTGCCCCAGCTATGGCTATAGAACATTTATTTAATTGCTTACCATAATTCCTGACATACAGTAAGCTTTCAATAAGTCTCAGTTATTATCATGATTATTTCTCTCTGCTCCCTCCCTTCTTATAAGAAAAACATGAAGTTTAAGAATAGATGTGCAATTAAAGATATGAGCAAAACATTCATAATAGTTTCATTCACAATAGTCCAAACTGGAAACTACCCAAAGAGTAGATCATAAAAATAAATAGTAATATGTTCATATAATGGAATGTCTCACTGCAATAAAAACAATAAACTGCTACTTCACAGCAATCAACAACCCAGATGAGTCTCACAGACATAATGTTAAATGAAAAAAAGGCAGAGTTAAGAGAGCCACACACTGTGTCCTGTTATTTCCATGAAGTTCAAGAACAGGCAAAACTGACCTAGGAGAATGGATGTCAGAAGAGTGGTTCAATTTGACAGAAGTAGCAGACGGGAAGGAAAACTTTCTTGCATGTCGAAAATGTGCTTCATCTTGATCAGAGTGGTGGGAACATGAATGTCCACCTGTGTAGAAACTAGCTGAGCCATTCATCACAGATCTGAGCTTCCTACCACACATAGCTTATAAGTCAGATTTTTAAACTGGACACTGGCGGCTCACGTCTGTAATCTTAGCTACTCAGGAGGCTGAGATCTGAGGATCACAGTTTGAAATCAGCAGAGGCATTAAAGTCCATGAGACTCTTATCTCCAATTAACCACCAGAAAACTGGAAATGGCACTATGACTTAAGCGATACAGCACTAGCCTTCAGCAAAAGAGCTCAGGGACAGCACCCGAATCCCTGAGTTCAAGCCCCAGGACTGAAAAAAAATCTGAAAGAACATACACACAGCTAAGCCTACTAAAGAAGACCATTCAGGAATATCTCAGATATTTTCAGCCACTGGTGATTGCAATGAATAGAAATTCTGGACCTATGCTGTCATCAGTAGCTTATTCCTTCACTAAGCATCTGAGCATCTCCCACGTGCCAGGACTTCACCAAGTGCCCGGGACACATGAGTGAACCTGAATAGATCTCTGGCCCTCAGAGCATCTCTGCAATGGGCAGTCAGCCCTGTAACCCACCCCCCCCACACACCTAGAGCAACTGAGGGCAGCTTCTCTAAAGGTGGCTGTGGTGACTTCCACCAGCAAGACCTAGACAATTCTAATTCAATAAAAGACTCAAACACGGCCATCCTTGCCTCCTGAGAAGCAACGCAGTTCCTAGGCCTCAGGTCCTGGTGTTTAATTGTAATTGACTTTTCTAGGTCACTGGAGGTGAAAGCCACATCCTTCTGGAAGGCTTCTTGTTTGTGACAATAGCAAGCAAAAGAGAATGTGGCCCAGGCTCCACCCTGCCAAGGAGCATCCAACAAGGTGAGTCTTTGTCCTCCTGTCAGGGGCAGTAGCATGGAAATCCTGAAATGACATCTGGTCCTTCACCTCTCACCACCTTACCCAGGCTTGCAATGCAGCCTTGCAGATGGGTCCAGACACTGCTAATAATGTAGGAAATGAGACAAACTCATTGCTTCTGCCTCTAGCTTAAAGAGGTTGTTTATCATATTTTGTGCCAATCATTTGTATTTGATTTATTACAATAAATCTGCTTGTCATACCGTACTTTGTATCAAGAATCCCACGTTGCAGTGAAAGTAGCCCCAATTTCCCTACTCGCTGAAGAGAAGTGTATTTACAATGTTGAGTCAAAGAAATGGGAACAAGTAAGGTAACCATCCAGGGCTATTTGGCCATGTCAAAGAAGTCTGTAGACCAAACAAGGTGGATAATTTCTGAGCTGAAAAAAGAAATCATCTCTAGAAAGAACAAGCAGCCAGGTGTCAGTGGCTCATGCCTGGAATCCCTGCTACTCAGGAACCTGGGATCTGAGTATCTCAGTTCAAATCCAGCCAAGGAGGAAAAGTCTATGAGACCCTTATCTCCAATTTACCAGCAAAAAAAAAAAAAAAGACAGAAATGGCCCTTTGGCTCAAGTGGCAGAACACCAATCTGAGTGAAAAAAGCCTGCTTTTGAGTTCAAGCCCACATAGTGACCCAAAAGGGGGTGGGGTAATAAGTAAGCAAGAGAAAAGGGACTCAGGAAAGACAGCAAAACCATTGCTGCTGCAGGGCCACTCCTCTTCAAATTGAGCCAGGGCTATTCCTGTCGCCTCCAGCTAGGAGGTCCAACAGGACTAGTATTCAGCATCTCATTATGAGCAATAAGAAGGGGAATCAGTCGCCCCATCTGTCTGAAGACTACCTGAGCAGTAAACACCTGCTTCAAGTACACTTGTGCATGCCCCCGCTGGAAAAGGGTCCCCATTCGAACAGTACGCTCCATGTCAGCCTGTCCTGTAAGGGAAGCAACAGCTGGCGAACCGGACTAGACACGACATTTTTGAGAAAAGAGGCCAGATATGCCTTTACCATGCGATTCACCTTGGGCCAGTCAGGGAAGTACAGACCCAGGAATAAAATGTAAAAGGAATTGGACCTCAAATATAAAGCTCTTACTCTCCTCCTCATAGAGAAGGAAAAGTAAAGATCTATGAAGACACAAAGACAACTTCTTGGGCAGCTGGTTGAGTTTGGCTACAGAGAAGAAAGGAAGATAGAGAACCATTGCTGTGATTGCCAATGGACTGACCAATGGCCACTCACCATCTCTCATTTGCATGGCTTCCTGGAGCTCAGACCAAGCGTCCATAAAGCTTGGCCACACACAGGATTCAAAGAACATAGACTGGCCAAGCATCTGTGTCTCATGCCTATAATCCTAGCTACAAAAGAGGCTAAGATCTAAGGATAGCAGTTCAAAGCCAACCTAGGCAGGAAAGTCCATGAGACTCTAATCTCCAATAAAACACCAGAAAGCCAGAAGTGGTGCTGTGACTCAAATGATAGAGTGCTAGTCTTGAGCTGAAGAGCTCAGGGACAGTGCCCAGGTCCAGTGTTCAAGCCCCATGACTGACAAAAAAAAAAAAGAGCATAGAATGGCACAAACCTGCCCTGCCCTAAAACCTCCACATTCTCCACTTTGTGGGCAAGAAAAATATTGGTTAGCCCCTCCCACACCCACAGGCTAGAAGAACACCAGAGGGGAGAGAGGACCGTCTTACTAGGCCTCAGCCATCAGCAAAGATAGATGCATTCAATCTCAAAATTCCCCCAGAATCTTTCTAGATAAAAATTTTCCCCTGGGTGATTTTTCACACCAAACACCAATCCAATTTAGGGTGTTCACTATCTATCAACTACCTGTGACTGTAAACAAGTTAAAGCAGCATAAAGTTGAATTTAAAAATAAACTCTTGTGTAATCATCTTCCAGGACCCGTCACTCCCCTGCTGCTATTACTATGGCAGCGTTTTCCCAATGGTTTTCCATTTACTCCCAGCACAAGGTGCGGGCAGAGGAAAGGGGACTCAGGGGAGATCCTACAGATTCCAGCAGCATCCCATCTAAGAACGGATTCCAAAACGAAAGAAAGAAAGAAAGAAAGGAGATCACTGATGTAAGGCACCAAGACCTTATTAGCCCCAAACACGAGGCCTTTCACAAAGCAGTGCTTGTTATCTTCTCTACCCCAACTCTCATCATCACCCCCAAACCCAAGATATCCCACTCCCTATTCATCAGTGTATCCATAACACTTTGGCCCGTGCTAACATGACATTAACACCCACCAGTCCTTTCTACCCACCTGAAAACCAGGTGTCCTACCAGAAATCCTTCCTCCCTAACCTCTTTCTTCTCCACTCCAATTTTTGATCTCCACTTCCATTCTCAGAACTCCTGTGTGCTCGTGATCTGTTCACTTATCTGGTCACTTCTTGAGAGATACAGATAGACATCTTGCTTCCTTCCTACTCCTAATTATCCAGAGCTCTTTAGGGTAAGAACTACTCCTCCTCTAGTGTGATGCTCCACTTCTTAACATCTTTCAATCATGTCTACCAACTGACAAAGCAAGGTCACCTGAGGGTCGAGGAGAAGTTCCAGAGCTGGGCTTTAATAGGTAACAATGACTTTGTTTTTGGCTCATTCCTATTAATTTCCTGAACTTCTAGTGCCAAGAGACATTCTAGCAAGCTGACTTCACTCACCTAGAGAGTTGCTAATGTCAACTGTAATTAAGGAAGCAATTTCATTTTCCAGTAAGTTGCAGCTGACAAGTGGCATCAGACTTCATTTTCTTCCAAGTAGCTAGGAATCTGAACTGTTTCTCTTGTTTACTTGTTTGTTTGTTTATTGTTTGCCGAGTTGTACAACAGCTTTAATCTTCTGGAAGCCACAGATGGCATCTCTGCTTAAACAAAAACAGAGTAAAATGGATTTCTTCCTTGAGAGGTTTTTTTTTTCAGTGTCTTCACACCTCTTCAGCTTGACCCCTGAGAATGTCAACTTTGAAAACTTGGTTTGAGGTAGGAGAGAGATTGTCTTCTAAATCAAACACAGACATTCCCTCAGAAGTATTTCTTAAATTTCTTGGACAAGAAACAACTAATTAACATCCCAATAGGAGGTCTCAGGTAGTTCTTTTATCCTTGGCTAACTTCCCACAAACCCAAGTACAAAAAGAACAGGAAAAAAGCGGGGGAGGGGTAGAGGGCCTCCATGATTTTTTTTTAAGGCAATTCTTTTTTTTATTGTGAAAATACTATACAGAGGGGTTACAATTACATGGGCAAGATAATGAATACATTTCTTATCAAGCATTGTAGCCTCCTCCTTTGTTTACCCTTCACATCCCTTCCCAGCCTCCCCCTGCCCCCTCCCACCCAATCTTCCCCCCCACCAAAGTTGTAAAGTTCATTTTCGATATGACAACTTGTACTTCTCATTGTTGCAACGATCCACCTGTATCCTTATTTAAACGACTTGTTTTTCCCCTTCCCCTCCACAAATTATACCGACATCAAATACAGTGAAAGCAGGGGTTATACTGTGGGGGAGGGACATACAAATCAACAAAGAAATAATCTTATAAATGTGTTAGAAACAAATGCATGAAAGAAAAAAAAACATTTAAATACATATCTAAGTGTCCATTTTCCTAACATCACCTTATCTGACCTTTTCTGCTTGACTCATACATATACTAGATATTGCAAATAAGGGAAACCATGGGACCTATGTTTCTTTAGGCTTGGCTTACTTCACTTAATATAATTTTTTCTTGATCCATTCATCTACTGAGGCTTCCATGATTTTAGAAGCATCCTTCTTCTTGTATATTTTTTCCATTCTTGACTCTGCATAGAGAAACAATAGGGTTTGAAATCATTGGGAAGAAGAAAGTGATGAGTAATGAAAAAGAGAAGAGCTTTGTAATCTTCTTTGAAAGGTTTTTATTTCACACAGTATTCCTCCACCCCTTAGGAAAAATAAAATACAATACTCATACCCTTAGCTTGCTTATGTTGCAATTTCAAATATCCACAATACTTACAATACCATGTGTTAGGCATTCAACTCAACAAATATTTATTACTCTTCTGGCAGAGGTGCTAGGGAAAGGAAATAAAATGTGACCAACTTTTGCTTTCAGCACCATGGACAGATCTGAAGAACTCTCCAAGACAAAACAGGCCTGTCGTTGGAGAGTTTATAGTCTAGGGGATGGTGGTAGTCAATACTACAAAGGGAGAGAAGGGGAGGGCACTGCAGCTCATTGAGTGATGCCCTTGATCAGACAGATCAATCTGCCCATTTTTTAAAAACTTTTTGAAAAAAGAAATGAATCTGCAATCTCAGCATACACATCTGCCTCTAGCCAATACAGCAGCAATGTTTACACACACACATACACAGAGAGAGAGAGAGAGAGAGAGAGAGTTACATGGCAAAGGAGGCTTAAAGCCACCAAGGTCAAGGTTTTGGGCCTCAGTTGACTGCATAATGGACAAAGATCTGAGTCAGGTGCACTGCCTGACAGCTGTCTAGCACAGCACTTCTTCCTAGAGATTCCTGGAGTGTAGGGTTGAGTGGCAAAGAGGAGAGGGGGAGGAGCCACCCCCATTTCCACTGCCTCCTCCATCCACTACTGAAGGATACAGAGTAGACAGGCCTTGGGGGATCCTGAAGGAACATTGTCAGTAACCACACAAGCCCTTGCACCAAGCATAACTAGGGAAGATGGGAGCCTCCTGACCACCTGAAGACCCAGACTATCAAATGTCAGTGCTAGCTGGGCATGGGGTGGTTCAGCCTGTTCAGGAGGCTGAGATCTGAAGATCACATTCCTGAAGCCGGCCTGGGCAGGAAAGCCCATGAGACTCTGATCTCCAATTAACCAGCAAAAAAAAAAACAGAAGGGGAGCTGTGGCTCAAGAGATAGAGCCTCAGCCTTAAGCAACAAAAGCAAGCAAGCAAGAAAGAAAGAATGAAAGAAAGAAAGTACTGGCACACAGAGATAGAGAGACAGAGAGACAGAGAGTCAGAGAGACAGAGACAGAGAAAGACAGAGAGAGAGACAGAGAGAAGTCAGTGCTGTCTTCTTTACCTCCTCTGATTCCAAAAATCTCTTTCCTAACTTGGGCTTGAGTTCTATTTATATTTCTAACTGTCCCTGATAGATCTTTGGGAGACAGAGAAGAGATGGATTGGGGCAGGTAGGACAAATAGTATACTCAGAGGAATCGTAAAATCAAGGGGCAATAATAAAAATAATTATAGGAGAAAGAAGGGCAACATCAGAATATTAGACATAAGCAGTCTGCAACTGGACTAGAATCTTGAACGCTGACCTAAACTAGATTGTCCATTTTCCTTGACCAACTGCCTTGATCCACTGCAAATGGGCAAGAAATACCTTATTTGGCTATGAAAGCAAACAAGCCATAATAGTTATCATTATGGCACAAACAAACAAGCTATTATAGTGATCTTCATTCAGAGCCTTGCTTTCCAAAGAAAAGTGCTAGAGATAGAAGAATCATCGTGGATAAGATGAAAAGGAAAAAGCCTTGATCCGTAATTTTTCTCCCTTCCGTCAGGACCTCTTACACTAGTGTAATCATATTTAGTTACAGTCCTCAGTCTCCACGCCATTCATTCACACAGCGCTGGACCTTGTGTTTCCTGTTCAAGATGCTAGCGATGTTTCTCTGCCAAGCCCAGCCAACCTACCTTGGCCAAGATGGAGTTCCTTTCGTATAATCAATGTCCTTTATTTGATAATTGTGTGTTTTTAGAGTCCTCTGGAGCCAAGAAGCATTAAAGTCTTGTATATCACCACACACTTTTTTTAAAAAAGATGTTAGGATGATGAATCATTTGTAAATCTATTATCAATAATGATTTCCTAATCTACAATGTGTCTACACAACCTGCATTGCACATAACCAGTCTGGATTTCAACTGTTTTTCTTACTTGATCTGCTGTTATAAAATTCCTCATTGGAGTTGGGCACTGGTGGCTCATGCCTTTCATCCTAGCTGCTCAGGAGGCTGAGATCTGAGGATCATGGTTCAAAGCCAGCCAAGGCAGAAAAGTCTGTGAGAATCCAATTAACCAGCAGAAAATCGGAAGTGGCGCTGTGGCTCAAGTGGTAGAGTGCTAGTAGCCTGGACTGAAGAGCTCAGGGACAGCACCTAGGCCCAGAGTTCAAGCCCCATGACCAACAACAACAACAAAAACATTCCTAATTGGGACTGAGGAATACAGTATTTGCTTAGGGCCTGTAAGTCCCTAGGTTCAATCCCCAGCAACACATAAAAAAAGTTTAACTACATTTACATGTTCCTCATCAAGGCCTATTTTTCCCATCGAGCTTTCTTCCTCTTGCTTCCATTTCTTTTTGCTTTGCTTTTTCCCTGTTCTGTCACTCTTTCCTTATCCAGAAAAAAAAAATCTTAGCTCTGAGTATGTTATGTGACAGCTTTTCAGGAAATTTTTCAGCATTTTCTATTGACTTATAAAAATAATGAATTTCTAGTTGGACAGAGTAACTCAAGCTTCACAGTTGTTTTCTCTTCTCAACATGAAGGCTACCAAGGGAAAGAAAGAAATTAAGGAAGAACAAAATGTCCAGTAACTCCACAATGAATAGAAAAAAAGGAGACATCAATCCATGAGTTTTCAGAGGAGATAAAGCAAAGTGAGGGAGGGTACCTGATGGAGAAGGTAAAAGCAGCCAAGCAGCAGCAAGGAGAGATGGGCTTCCCCCGGGACCCAGGAAAGGAAGACTGGGGCTGGATGGTGCTATGTTCATAGGACAGAAAACTCTAGTCTCATCCCAAGAAGCTGTCTGTGCGACATCACATCTGTCATTACCTAGCAAACAACTGATTCATGCTTTCAAAATTAACATATTCCATGCTTTCCCTTATTTGCAATAACTCGTATATGTCTGAGACAAGCAGAAACAGTCAGGTAAGTTGATGTTAGGCGAAATGAACCCCAAGATAAGGATTCAAATGGTTTTTCTTTCTTGCGATTGTTTCTAACATATTTATAAGATGATTTCTTTGTTGCTTTGTATGTCCCTCCCCCACGGTATAACCCCTGCTTTCACTGCATTTGACGTTGGTATAATTTGTGGAGGGGAAGGAAAAAAACAAATTGTTTAAATAGGGATACAGGAGACCCATTGCAACAATGAGATGTACAAGTCATTATGTCGAAAAAGGAACTTTACAACTTTGGTGGGGGGAGGAGGGTGGGGAGGATGGGAAAGAATGGGAAGGGGAAACAAAGGAGGAGGCAACAATGCTTGATAAGAAATATACTCATGGGCTGGGAAGGTGGCTCAGTGGTAGAGCACTTGCCTTGCATGCATGAGGCCCTGAGTTCGATTCCTCAGCACCACATAGCAAAAAGAAAAAAGCCGGAAGTGGCGCTGTGGCTCAAGTGGTAGAGAACTAGCCTTGAGCTGAAGAGCTGAGGGACAGCACCCAGGCCCAGAGTTCAGGCCCCACAACTGGACCCAAAAGAAAAAAGAAATGTATTCATTACCTTGCCCATGTAATTGTAACCCCTCTGTATGGTAGTTTCACAATAAAAAAATTAACATAATTTCAATTTAGAATTTTTTCCAATTAAACTATCTGCCAAGATTGCAAGAATAGTAACATTTTCATGCATTCAAGAAAAAACAATTCACATCTTTTTAAAGAGGCTACTATAGGATGTGCTATAGAAAACACAGGACATAAACTAAAAAAAAGAAAAAGAGGAAGCAAAAAAAGGCATGTCTCCTATTCCAGGGAATAGGAGGAGGGAGGAGGAGATCTACTGAGGAGTAATCAGTGAATGCATACACAAACAGTACGAAAAACCAGCACAAGCAGGAGGAAAGACAACTCTACAACGAACTTGTAGATTATCTGACAGATTGGAGTGTTGGACCTGGGCACTGGTGGCTCAGATCTGAGGATTACATTTCAAAGCCAGTCCCTCAAAAATGTCTGAGAAACTCATCTCCAACTAAAGCTGGAAGTAGAGCTGTGGCTCAAATGATAAAGCACTGTCATTTAAAAAAAAATAAAAAGCTAAGGGACCTGGGTTCAAGCCCTAGGACTGGCACAAAAAAAGAAACCACACAGAACAGTAGTGCACATATTTGTCAGCTCTACTATACTTCTTGGAGATATTTAGCAATAGCTACATAAAATGTTACACAAACTTTTAAAAAGCTATCCCTAAGAAAACAAAATACTGTACAAGAAGTTAACATTATCAGAGTTCACAATTTAGATCAGAGATAAATATTATTTATACAGATATAATCACCTAGATACTGACAAGGGATTTAACACGAAACTATGAACTAGTTATACTGCGAAACTATGCAGGAGGTTGATGAAGGGTAGAGTGAGAGGGCTAAATTACAATCAGCTCTGTCTGAAAGTTAATCTGTAATAGCTAAAGCTGTCAAAGATATCACAACACGAAAATATTTTTAAATATGTGATATATGTGAAAACATCTTGCAAATATCCAAAGTGACTGTTGATTAAAAGCTGCCTTTGGAGATGAGATGCTTTTTTCTCTAGGACACTGTTAGTTATATTTCACTAGCACCATTTTACTTTGATTAAAAAGTATTAATAAAAATAAAACTAAATTAAAAAAACATGTGTCCCATTAATACAGACTGTGAATTAACATTTCGTAAAACCTGCAATTATCTCCTGAGTAGCATAATTGTATTTTTTGTGTTGCATTATTTTATTAAAAGCATTTTATTGAATGCAAACATTTAAAATATTTCACCATTAAAGAAAATCATAGATGGGAGTGCTTTGTAAATGGATATATTTGTTCTTTTAATCTTCACACAGCAGCCTAATAAGTGGCATATTATCATTCTCTCCCTTCTTCACATTTAGAAATAAAGGTTTAACTTGCCTAAATTCTCAAAACTATACACCCTACCACACACTATATACCCTCACTCCCTACCCCCTCCACCCGTAGCCTCTGTCCTCTACAATTCAAGGACCTAGTTGAAGCAGATTGTGTTTCCCAATATCCCTTAGTTATGGCAGAGCCACAGCCTGCCCCTGTCCCCCAGGAGGCAAGGAGAGACCACAGGGCCTTTGCACAGGAAGCAAAGATGTCACCCAAGGCTCCTTACATTCCAGGTGCCTCATTGGCCTCTTTTCTTCATAACAGCTCCTTTCTCCAGCCCTTCCTCCATCTCTCCCTGCCTTTATTTCCAAGGCTAAACCAAACCCAGAAGAGACAGATTCCTCTTTGAAGACATTTAGCAAATAGATCTTCAAAATGCATCAAAATATGTTCACAACACTATTTGCCAAGTGCCACCCTAAGAAGTAGGTGTTGCACGGAACAGAGAATTTGACAGTCTCTGTCTGTGAAGTTAGCAATTGACATCAGACTGAGAGGGAATACATTTGATAAAAGCACACTAAATCACTGTAGTCTAAATGGGCTGGAAGTTCACATTGGTGTGGGCAGGCCCATCTTGTGCCCGCTGGCCTGTGCCCTGTAACAGCTCCCTGTTGCCACCAGAGCTCCCTGGGACCACGCAGGACAGAGTGCAAGTGTCAGGGACTACTGCCTCCCCCCCTAAGGGGGTGTTGACAAATGACTGAAGGAAATCAGTGGATAGAAGGATAAACAGGCTAGTGCTGGCAGTCTGCTGGCGCGATGGGTTTTCTGTACATTCTCTAGAATGTCCAGGCAGGAAGGGATGGAACACTAGTTGTCCATGCCAAAAAAAAAAACCTGCTTAACAACTTTCTTCTCAGGCCCCTTCCTTGGCCTCTTGGAGCCTTGCTACGATAAATAGAGAGGACGAACACATAATTAGCACATCTGATTTTGTTTTAAGGAAGATAAATATTGTTAGAAAAGGAAGAGTTTCTGAAGTAGCGAAGACAAAGCCTTCTGAATTTTGTTTATAGTGTTTTCTTCACGCCAATTTTCTTTTCACCCTTTCTTCTTGGCTAACATCTAACCACAAAGTCTAAAGAAGCAAATTAACACGGTCTAAACTATTCAGGGCTCCTGATCCTTTCTATGTTTTTTATTCTAGTATGGTGTCTTTGGTGGAGTCTTGCTTGTTGTCAGCCGTGCCTTCCTTACCACTAAGTTAGCAGGCCCGGAGCCTGCTGTGATGAAGGGGATGTCTGTTTCACCCTCAGACACTCTCACTCAGAGACCAAGGCACACAATTTAAACTTGTCTATCAGCTGCAGTGGCTCACACCTGTTACCCCAGCTACTCAGGAGGCTGAAATCTGAACGCCATGCTTCAAAGCCAGTCCAGGAAGACAAACCTATGCAACTCTTATCTCCACTTAATCAGCAAAAATCTACAAATGGAATTGTAGTTCAAGTGGTAGAGTACCAACTTTGAGTGAAAAAGCCAAGCAAGAGTGCAGGATCTAAAGTTCAAGCCCTACACACACACACACACACACACACACACACATTTATACATACATAAATATTAAAAGCTTGGTTGTATATATACATGTATATATATCGTCCAATGTCACAACAGGAAATGGGAAAGCCAAGATTAAACCTAGATCACATGACCCTAGACTAGGCTCCTACTGGCTTCCATGCTAAGAAGGAAAGCAAAGGTCAGGCTTACAAAGTCCAGTCAATGCCAGAGGCCTCAGAAAGTCTAGAAGCCAGCATCAGAAGAGAGGCGCTGGGGAGCTGGGAAGGTGGCTCAGTGGTAGAGTGCTTGCTTCACATGCATAAGGCTCTGGGTTCGATTCCTCAGCACCACATAAGCAGAAAAGGCTGGAAGTGGCACTGTGGCTCAAGTGGTAGAGCGCTAGCTTGAGATGAAGAACTGAGGAACAGCACCCAGACCCAGAGTTCAGCCCCACGGCCAACCAAGAGAGAGAGAGAGAGAGAGGTGCTGGGTGAGTGGGGTTGGGGTGGGCAAAGGACCGGGCCACAGATGAAGCATTTGCTGCTCTAATCCAGTATTGTCATTGAACTTTGTTTGCAATGTCGCTCCCTTTCATCAGTCTCTTGCAATACAATAATTTCACAGAATAGTACAAGAGAAAGTAAATTACATAATAGCGTTGATACGTCACGCAGGGCGCCAGAGATAAGTTTCTTGATCCAGAAAAGCGATCTCTTGAGTCTGCACTTCACTGGAATTTAATGGGCAAAATAGTTGGCTTCGGCTTCCCAGCTGAAGTAAATATTTGGACTCCAGCAGCTCCGGCCTCTGTTTGATGAGGTCAGTGGGCTCTCCCCAGGCTTCTTTCCTTCCTTCCTCCCACCTCAATCCCCGAGCTTCCAAATACATCTTCCCACCTCTGCCCAGCTACATCAGCGTCTCCTTTTGCTCTGCTCTGCTCTGTTCTTGGCTGTTTGGCCCAAACACTTTCATTGTCTCTGTTCTGGAAATGAGAACACGAGCAGCTTCAATAGTAAATAATGGCATTCAGCTGTGGCCAGCTGCTCAGATAACAGTGTTTCCGTGACTCAAAGAGAGTGACTAAAGGGAGTTGTCTCAGAGTACAAAACACCCTGAACTCAGAGTCAAAGCTTAAGCCACCAGAACCAACAGCAAATTCATTTGAGTAAAAATCAACATCCATCATATTAAATTAATGTGGCTAATTTGAATTTTATTCCGCTTTGTCATTCTGTTGGTTTGAATGTGGGGATTCCCAATTGGCTCTATAGGTAGATAGGAGTGTCAAATGCTGGTAACATTGTAATTTTTCCAAAAACTTCAAGCCAATTCTAGGCTGGGTATGGGTGGTGGCTCACACCCTACTCAAGAGGCTGAGATTTGAGGATCACAGTTTGAAGCCAGCCTGAGCATGAAAGTCTGTATGACATTTATCTCCAATTAACCAGCAAAAGCCTGGAAGTGGAGCCGTGGCTCATGCATCAGCCTTAAATGAAAAAGCTAAGCAAGAGTATGAGGCCCTGAGGTCAAGCCTCAAAACTGATACACACAAAAAAATCAAAATCAAAATCAAGACAACTCTGGGGTCCTTATGAACCTTTTCCCTTTCATCATGAACCTCAAACCTGAATGCCCTTAGGAAGGGCAGCAAACCCTGCTCCTAGCAGGGGCTCCCTGGGGCTGCTGGGCTTGCCTGCTCCCTCACTTCATCCCTGTTTTCATATGCTAACAATTGCTTATCTTTTTCTCCTCCTTCCCCAACCAACCCTCCCCAGGTTTTCAGATTTTCACCAATCAGTTCTTATTTCTCATCTAATTAAGGGAAGATCTTTAATCCTAATGCATTCAAGAACGCCATGCCATCTGAATGATAACTCCACATGCACCCGCCACTCTGTCCCTCTTCTCCTGCACCTCACCCAGCTTTTCTGCTCCCGGTGCTGTTCCCCTCCCCTGCCTTCTCAAACTCCACAGATCTTCAGCATGCTTCTCTGGATCCACCTCACCCCCCACACTACACACACTGCCCTTCTTCTGCCGATCTCCCACAAACCCATTCTATGAATCAACCATTTTAAATGGCCTGGACCTACAACATACTCTTAAGTAACTCCAATGTCCCATGCACTGAGAAATCAGAGTACATTCTGGGGTGGGGGTAGGGGAGATAATCTCACTGCTTTACTTCCTGACTTAGCTTCAATTCTCTTCTAAACACAGTCTGGGAAAACCCAGTTTATACAACAAATTGTCTGGATCCTAGGAACCAGAAAAATAAAGAGTTAGGGTCAAAGAAAGCAAGGAAGCCAATGCAAAGATTCCTTAATGAGCTGGCCGCCATGCAGCTCAGGTCCCACTGGGATGTTTGAAGGAAAGGAACAGAATGTGAACGGCAATCATCCTCGCTAGGACAGAAGGAGGGAGCACTTCCCCATCAGCTCCTAGCCCTCGTGAGTCAAGAGTTGGCCTGTGGAGTCCAGACCTCTTTTACCTCTGTGAGGCACATGCATGAAGTCCTATGGGTATCCCCAGGATGTTTCCTTGGGCCAGAAAAGGCTGGAAGGGTGCCAGGTGCTGGTGGCTCATGCTTGTAATCCTAGCTACTCAGGAGGCTGAGATCTGAGGATTGTGATTCAAAGCCAGCCCACTCAGGAAAGGCCATGAGACTCTTATCTCCAATAAACCTCCAGAAAACCGGAAGTGGCGCTGTGGCTCAATTGGTAGAGAGCTAGCCTTGAGCTGAAAAGCTCAGGGACAGCTCCCAGACCCAGCATTCAAGCCCCACAACCGACCCCCCAAAAAAGAAAGAAAAGGCTGAAGGATGGTCCCACTGAGGGGGGTGCCTGTGCCTGTGCCAGCTCGGCCATCCAGTGATGGCTGGGATAAAAGGTGGGCAGGCAGGATGCACGGTGGGACACAGAAGTGCCTGGCTCCAGGCTGCTTAAACGAGGAACGCTGGACTTTCTAGTGGAATTCATGTCAGGCTTTTTCCTCAAGGCCTTCACACAATTGTCAGTAATCTGCTTCAGACCTGGAGATCGCCAGGCTTCCTCTTTATATCCATTTTAAACCATCTCTGATTCCCCTACGAAGAGGCCCTTCATTGTGAAAATAGCAAGATAATATGATCATGGCTTTAGATATTTTTACATACCAGCTCCATACACCAATACTATTCTCTTTTCTTTTTTTTCTTTTCTGGTCGATCAACTAATAATATTCTCTAACAATCTTCTCCCCGCTGCCTAAGGTCGCCCAATTATCATACTCAGAAACCTGAGATTAGGCAGCTCATGGTAAATTAAATGGTAGCCACATAAAATGGTCTTTTTCAATTCAATTCTACAAACGTTTGCTGTATCTCTGTGATGAGGAGCGCATGGCTGTAGTTGTGGGGGAGAGGTAGCATTGAGTGTGGTATCACCTGATGATAGCCCAGATCACCACCCAGAAACCCCAGAAGAAGAAGCCAGGCACCAGTGGCCCATGCTGGTCATTCTGGCTGCTCAGGAGGCTGAGATCTGAGGATTCAAGTTTTTCAACCTGGGCAGAAAAGTCTATGAGACTCTTCTCTCCAATTAACCCACAAAAAAAGGGGGAGAAGTGGCTTAAGTGGTAGAGTGCACACAGAGAGAGAGAGAGAGAGAGAGAGAGAGAAGGAAAGAACGCTATAGGGCTCAGGGAGGACCCAGTGCCGAAATGGGCTCAGAGGTTCTGGAAGGGTCCTTCAAGGAAGAGAACCGGAAGAGGAAGAAGAAAGGGTCCCAGCAGCTGTTTTTTCCGGGGCAGTTGCTGGGCTTGAGCTCTCCCTGCCTTTGCTAGCTTCATGGTTTGCAAGTCCAAAGCTTTTAAGCCGTGTCCTGTTCAGTGCCAGGATGTCAGGAGCAGATGGACAGTGAAGGGACAGATGGACAGATCCTTGACATCTCTGCCCACTTTACTCTGGCAGCAGAGTTAGAACAAGATGATCTCCACTGGGACTAGTATTTGGGAAGTTAAAAACAAACAAACAAAGCATCCACCTGGGTGTTGGAGAAGGCCCTGCTACCTATCATTACCATAAATACAGGGCCTCAAAGCCTGGTTTTCTCCCTCCTCCTCCAGTCACTCTCCAATACTTCCAACTCTTCCTGCTGTCTGGGAGTGGTGGACAGCTGGAAGTGACGCTACCAAGTATTTGGAGAATTGAACAATATCCCACAGCCTCCATCTGGCTAAAATACAAAGGAAGTTCTGTGAAACAATAAATTTCACATCCTTTTTTCTCTTCTTCTCCACCTGAGGGGCTTGAACAGGAAGATAAATGAAATACACTTCCTGGCCACTCACCCAGCAAAAGCCATTTATCACCCTGGGCAAAAAGGTGAGTGGCTATTTGCAGAACAGGACATCTGGCTATGAGACTATCCAAGTAGTTCTCTCCTTTGATAGATGAGAGAAAAATCTGCCAGGTGCTTTTCCCAGCCACCAGTACCCCCTGGATTGCTAGAGCTGGGGAAACTAGAGAAGGTGAAGAAATGTTCTCGCTAAAGGTGTAGGGATGGGAAGGCAAAGAAGAAGACAAATTCCTGCCCTTTGGCCTGTGACTTTTAATAAGGAGTTAGATTCTAACCCAACCATAAGATAGTGAAGTAGTAACATCAACTGCTTCAAGGTGAATCAATTTTCACAAAATACAAAATATGCTTATGTTCGTTCATTCTTCCTGATAAGGCGCATATGTATGTGTATATGCAAAAACTAAAGATCAAACACAAGTAAGTATCAGGATAAACAATTATTGACTTGGTAAATTATGCATCCTTAATACTTCTAATCTGCAGAATAATGTTTCTGGCTTTGTCATGAAACACCAAGATTGTTAACTTCAACTGCTTCTGTACATCAGTACATAAACTTTATCCTATTGAGGGGTATAATGAGAATGGAAATGCTGATACATACACGAATACCCATTTCTGGTTAGAGAAAAGGAAACATAAACACAATGCATAATGGCACTAACTTATCCTACCATTCCTCTTTGAAGGATTATCGTAGCATGCTAGCACCACTGTATGCAAGAACATGCTCTGACCGTGTGTGTGTGTGCGTGCGCACGCGTGCGTGCACATGTGCATACACCGGTCCTAGGGCTTGAACTCAGGGCCTGGGCACTGTCGCTGAGTTCTTCTGCTCCAGGCTAGAGCTCTACCACTTGAGCCACAGCTCCACTTTCAGTTTTTTTGGAGATAACAGTCATAAAAACTTTCCTGCCTGGTCTGGCTTCAAGCCTCAATCTCAGATCTCAGTCATGAGCCACCAGCTCTAGGCCTCTATTTGTTAGGGTTTTTTTTGTTTTTGGTTTTTGTTTTGGTTTTGGGTTTTGGGGGTTTTTTTGTCGGCCACGGAGCTTGAACTCTGGGCCTGGGCGCTGTCCCTCAGCTCTTCAGTTCAAGATGAGTGCTCTACCACTTGAGCCACAGCGCCACTTCCGATTTTCCAGTGCTTTATTGGAGATAAGAGTCTCACGGACTTTCCTGCCCAGGCTGGCTTTGAACCGTGATCCTCAGATCTCAGCCTCCTGAGTAGCTAGGATTACAGGCGTGAGCCACCAGCACTCAGCTCTATTTGTTTTTTCATGCAGATTTTTACCTCAAATTAAACTGGAAAAAGTCGACAGTGAAAGTGTGGTCAAGTGGTAGAGTATCAGCTTTGAGAAGAAAAAGCCAAGCAAGAGCACAAGGTCCTGAGTTCAAGCCCAAGTACCACCACAAAAAAAAAAGTTACCTCTACATTAAGTATGACTTCTTGAGGAGAAGCATACAATTCAAATCAACATTTGTTTGTTCTTATCAAGTTTTGATGCAATGATGTATTTCAAATTGTACTGTTGAATTTCTACTACTTACTTATCCAAAAAAGCGGTTCTTTTCCATCATTACTTGATAGCAGTATTTTTGTTTTCTTCCACTAAAACGTACAGCAATGTGGTGGATACTCATAAAACTACAGAAAGGCTAAAGAAGCAACAACTACCACACAGAAATAGTTATTATTTTAAATAAAATTGTTATCTTGGAGGCATGGCTCAAGTGGTAGAGCACCAGCTGAGCACATGCAAGGCCCTGAGTTCAGGACCTTGTATTAGCAAAATAAATAAATAAATAGATAAAAATTTTAAAGAAAGAAGCTCCTAAAATCTAATAATTTTTTCCTACTATATACTTTTTTCCCTCCCATATCTTAGCTTTTAAAATAATATATGGTTTCATCTTTTATATTATTTTTTTCATTTTGAAATTTATTTCTTAATACCTTTAGATAGTAGTGCAAAGGGATTTCAACATGTCAATTTATGAGTACAATGCATCTTGATCCGTGTCACCCTCCCATATGGGTTTGATCTTTTCATCACCAGTTTAAAACCAATCTGCTTTTCACTTAAGGGTCATCAAAACCATAGCAGCCACGCAGACCATGTCTACACCAAGTTCCTCTCAAATTTCATTCCAATTCAGCAGGCTCTGCTCACAGAGGAAACAACCACATTAGCTAATGCACAACCTACTGAAGCACGCGTAAGAAAGAAAAGGAGCACAGACAGTTGCAAACTGAGAGTTAAAGGAACAGGTAAGAATTCCAAGGCACTGAAGCACCAGTAAGCAGCTCCTGTGTAATCACAATTTTAGGTGCCAAACTCTGTCTGCCCACTACCCCCTGGGCATCTAGCTGATGATCCAGCCCTATTTATTTATGTATTCATTTATTTATGTATTTATTTATTTATTGCACTGGCTGCTTCTTCACTCTTCCCTCTCTTTCCCTGGAAGTTATATTTCCCAATGCTCCATATCCTCAAAGTCTATTTGAAATTTCAAGCCAGTAAATACTCCAGCCTCTTGTCTTGTTCCATTTTTCTTTAAGCACTCATCAGCTTCAAGCTGGTTGTTATCTCTTCATTGGAATACAGGTATGAAGTTTGTTTATTTTTTACGCATGCAGCTGGGACACTGTGAACACCCAATGAACATGCACTGAGCAACTACATCAGATGAATGGTGGTGACGTCATCATTAAAAGCCATAGTATATTCAAGAGTGAAAATGGTGATGATGAGAAAGACCACTGTGTGCCTGTTAAGAAGTCAGCTAGTATCAGCATGCTTGCACAGATGTGTTATCAGACTATGTCATTCAGAAAGTAGCCTGAGGCAGAGAGGAGGGTTACAAACACCTGGTATCTCTGAGAGAGGTTTAAGGGCTTCTAAAACTCTCTTATAATCTCTCAAGCTCCAAAGAGTAAGTGAATGAGAACTTGCTTTCCTAGGGGAAAATGAAGAGTGCAAATATCCCAACAAACTCTACATTTCTTTCAAGAATGTTTTGGCAGATGGATGGAGACAAGGAATAGTAGATGAATATGTAGTCATAATATTCAAGGCCCATATATGAAAATGGAAATAGGTTAACTTAAAGGGATGGTTGGGAGTGGGGAGTGGACAGAAGGAGTCACACCAATCAAGATGCACTGTACAGATACATGTTGATTAAAACCTCTTTCTACAAGTACCCACAAATAATCAAAAATAAATTATTGGCAAGAGGTGCTCAAAAAGAAATGTACGGCTGGGAAGGTGGCTCAGTGGTAGAGTGCTTGCCTCACATGCATGAGGCCCTGGGTTTGATTCTTCAGCACCACATAAGCAGAAAAAGCCGGAAGTGGCGCTGTGACTCAAGTGGTAGAGCTCTAGCCTTGAGCTGAAGAGCTGAGGGACAGCGCCCAGGCCCAGAGTTCAGGCCCCATGACTAGTCAAAAAAAAGAAAAAAGAAATGTACTCATTACCTGACTTGTGTAACTGTGACCCCTCTGTACAGCACCTTTGCAATGAAAATAAATAAGAAATTATAATAAATTATTCTTAATCCTGTTTTGGAGCCCAGATGCGGTGGCATCCACCTGTAATCTGAACTGCTCAAGAAGCAAAGCCAAAAGCCAAGCAAGTCACAAACATGAGACCATAACTAAAAAATAAACTAAAAGCAAAACAACTAGAGGAAACGCTCAGGAAGTAGGCCCAGAGTTAAAAGTAACGTGAAACTATTTAACAGTTTAACTCATGATTTCCCAAAATTACAGTAAAATACACGAGCCATAAGGAGTCCTACATGAACCCTACTTTAAAACTCGCTGAACACTTTAGAACTACCAAACAAGAACCATGCAAAATGCAGAAAGCAAGCTGAAGCATAAATACAAACTTGCATGTCCACAATTGTGTCTTGTTGGCTAACCCCAACTAACCTTCCTTAAAGGCTTTATTAAAAGACTCCTTGAATTAAGCGAACCCTATTTAAGTTTGCGGCTGTGCTTTCCAAGTCTTCTAGTGACCAAACACTTTATGCTAAAGCTATTTAGGGCAGCTATGTGTTACAATTTTTTTTCCTTTAGTGTCCTTTGCAGCCTTAACTTGGAAGAAGTCATTATAACTAATGAGAGAAATTAGGGAGACGAGTAATTTTAATGAAAATCATATTTTAATATGTTTTTTATTGTAAAAATACTGTACAGAGGGGTTACAGTTACATGAGTAAGGTAATGAGTCCATTTTTTATCGAGCATTGTTGCCTCCTCCTTTGTTTTTCCCCTACCATCCCTTCCTTCACCCCGCCCCTGAAGTTGTAAAGTTTGTTTTCAACATAGTATCTTGTGCATCTCATTGATACAGTGGATCAACCTGTATCCCTATTTCAACATTTTGTCTTTTCCTTTCCCCTCCCCAAATCAGAAAAATGTATACTCAAGATGCAGGGCACCAGAATTAAATACAGTGAAAACAGGGGTTGTGCATTTCCATTTGTAACTGAATAAACCCCTCAAAAAAAGAGGAAATAAATAAAAGTTCTACCTTTCAGCTAAAAGTCTTGTAGTGAAGGGAGATTGGACTCAAACACAGCTCACCAGCTGATCATCCTTTTCTCTCTCTCTCCCTCTCTCCCTCTCTCTCTCTTTCTCTCTCTCTCTCTCTCTCTTTCTCTCTCTCTCCTCTACTCTTGGGCTTCTTTTCTCTCCTCCCTTCTTTCATTTTGTCATGAAGGGCCACACTGGGTTGGAAGTGATGATCTGCTAGGGTGGGTTTAGTCAGACCTCTTCTTACGGTCCAGGAAGAATTCAGAGGCTCAGCCTATATTATGGGCTGACCTTTGTGCCCCTAAAACTCACTTGCCGATAGCCTAACCCTTGGTACCTGAGAAGGCAACTGCACTTGACAACAGTGTCTTCCCAGACCTTATTAAATTAAAAAGAAGTCACTAACAGGGGACCTGATCCCACAGTCTGGTGTCCTTCAAGTAAAAAGAAGAGCTTGCTGGCGCTAGTGGCTCACACCTGTAATCCTAGCTACTCAGGAGGCTGAGAGCTGAGGATCGCGGTTCAAAGCCAGCCCGGGCAGGAAAGTCCGAGAAACTCTTATCTCCAATAAACAACCAGAAAACAGGAAGTGGTGTTGTAGCTCAAGTGGTAGAGTGCTGCCTTGAGCTGAAGAGAGCAGGGACAGCACCCAAGCCCAGAGTTCAAGCCCCACGACCGACCAAAAAAAAAAAAAAAGAAGACCTCAACTAGGTAAACTGAGGAGAAAGGTGGAGATGGAATGGAGGAGAACAATGAAAAGAGTGACATGGATCAAGATTCACTGTACTCACAAACTCCTGTGTTCAATTAAAACCCTTTGTACAACTACTTAAGGACAATAAAAATAAAAGGAGAAGGAGAAGAAGGAGGGAGGAGGAGGAGGAGGAGGAAAGAAGAGGAGGAGGAATGAAGAAGGAACATGAAGGAGGAGGAAGGGGAGGAGAAGGGGAAGGAAGAGGAGAAGGAGGAGGAGGGAGAGGAAGAGGAGAGGGGGGAGGAGGCGGGGAGGAGGAGGAAGAGGAGGACGGAGAGGAAGAAGAGAAGGAGGAGGAGGAGGGAGAGGAAGAGGAGAGGGGGGAGGAGGCGGGGAGGAGGAGGAAGAGGAGGACGGAGAGGAAGAAGAGAAGGAGGAGGAGGAGGGAGAGGAAGTGGAGGGGGAGGAAGAGGAAGGGAGAAGGAGGAGGAGGAGGAGGAAGAGGAAGAGGAGGAGGAGGAGGCGGCAGTGGCAGCAATCAGGACATGGGTACAGAAGACAAGATCAAGTGAAAACACAGGGAACAGCCATGTTTCAGCAGAAGGAAGCTTCGCAGGCAGGCTTTATAGGAGGCCTCCACCAGCAAGGCCCGAGTCTGGAAAGAGGATTCTTTGCCCATGGCGCAGAAGCAAGCAGAGCCCACACCCCTGAGGTTCGGGTCAAGCAAAGGCTTTGCCACCTGCCCAACAAGATCTCAGAAGGCCCAAGAAAATAAAAGAGCTCTAAAAATGCCTGAATTTGTTCTTTCTTGGTAGCTGTGGCAGAGTAGGTGGGGGGAAAGAAAATCATTTCTGTTTTGCTAAATGATACCCAGTTGTCTCAAGTGAAGAGAGACTTCTCTCATCAGTGCTTATGCAGAGGAATTGAATCCTGAAAGGATCCTGAATCCAATCAACTCTGTTTTCTTTGCAGAGTTAAGGGCTTACCGGGGAAAATTCCATAATCCCAGACTAATACAGTCTTAGCAAAATCTGCCAATATATCTTCAAAGAAAATGCGTCAGTAATGTTGTTATTAAATAGATGAGAAAAACATATTACATGGTACAAATTCAAACAATGTACATCATTGTTGCACAAACTCAAGTCTCTTTCGGGTCAAAATTTCATTTCCCAAAGCTAAATGGAAGCTAAAGAAGAAGTCCTCATTCCAAACTCAGTGTCCTAAGTTAATCTACTTTTACTAAGCTCCTACTATGTGCCAGACAAAGTAATAGAAATGGGGATAAAGAGACAAACTGAGATACAATCAAAGGACTCACGACAGAGTTTTGCACACAGACATGCAGCTCAATAGGAGGCGGTGTAATAATATACATGGTCCAATCAAGGCAACCTGAAAGAAGAGATAGAAACAAAACCTTTTGCATGTAATTCTGAAAACATTTGAATTGTAACTTCTAGTCAGAGACTGCAACCCATAATGTTTTATAATCTCAGTCAGACAATCGGTGTCCATGGTCAACTGCTCCTCTCTTTCCTGTCTCCATAATCTACACCACAACTGTGATGCAGCAGGTCTATGCTGGTTGCTACCTTTCAAAGATCATAGGAGAGATGAGCTGGTGTGGAAAAGATAGATAACTGAAAATGATGATAAAGAAAATCTACAGCTGGGCACGGGGGGTGTCACACCTGTAATCCTAGCTGCTTAGGAGGCTGAGATCTGAGAATCATGGTTTGAAGCCAGCCTGAGCAAGAAAATGTTCATCCTATCTCCACTAAAGGCTACCAAAAAGCCAGAAGTAAAGCTGTAGCTGAAATGGTAGCCTTGAACACAAAGATTCAGGGCAGGGATAGCACCCAAGCCAGAGTTTAAGCCCCAGGACCAGCAAAAAGAAAAGAAAAGAAAGAAAGAAAGAAAGAAAGAAAGAAAGAAAGAAAGAAAGAAAGAAAGAAAGAAAGAAAGAAAGAAAGAAAGACAGAGAGAGAGAGAGAGAGAAAGAAAGAAAGAAAGAAAGAAAGAAAGAAAGAAAGAAAGAAAGAAAGAAAGAAAAGAAAGAAAGAAAGAAAGAAAGAAAGAAAGAAAGAAAGAAAGAAAGAAGGAAAGAAAGAAAGAAAGAAAGGAAAGAAAGAAAGAAGGAAGGAAGGAAGGAAGGAAGGAAGGAAAGAAGGAAGGAAATCCACAAATGACACGAAGTACTATTCTGTACTATCTGGGCGTCTTTGGGCGCTTGAGTTTAACTGTCCCTAGGAGCATAGGGCTTAGGTTGCAACAAGGGTAGTGGCAGCTGGGATGGAAAGACTTCCAGAGCTGGCCTTGCCCACCAAAGCCACGGAGCTGGACAATGGATTAAATCCCGTAGATCGGCGTCACCCTGCATACCACGAAGAAGCTTGCCGTGTCAAAGGAACTGTGATAAATGAAAATACTCCTAAGCCTGAAAAACATGGCAAATAAGAAAAAAAAAATTTGAAGAGGGTTATAATTATCCTAGCCACAAAGCTGCCGGAGGCTCGATTAAAATACACTGTACCACGCTGGCTCCACAAAGTGTGAATATGGCTTAAAAAATAGGGACAGCTACTTCTAAACAGAGACAGTTGGTGTGTGGGCAAAGCCTCATAAGCATCTCCTATGCCAGGAAACTTGCATATGCTTAGAAACTAGCACGTTTCGGTTGGCCTTATCGCAGCAGAGTCGGAGAGCTCACAAAATGAAATCTGTAGCAGGCAGCACCATGCCAAACATAACAGTCCCACCTCCAAGCAATGTGCTGAACACCAGCCCCTGTCAATGGAATGGAATGTGCCCTGCACTACTACTCCAGGGAATTCCTGCTGCCAACACGTGCAAGGTAGATGCAAAGAGAGCTCCCACGACGTGACCAGGGCCTCCACACTGCGAGTCTAGGAGTAAAACACAAAACAAACTGTTCTCAGGGCAACTGGATCTCCATCCTGACAAATGACTCCAAAAAACAGTACTTTATCTAGCTGACTACGATAAATTTTCCAATGCAATGAATACTTTGTTTGGCTGAACCATCTAATAGTCATTCACGCTCTCTAATGAAACTACTAATTACTAAAATCTCTGCATTGCAATAAAAAAAGGGATTGCTAACCTCTTTACCAGGCTTTCCTTCTGCCATCAAGTAGCAATTACTCTTCCTAGGCCGACCCTCTTTTCCACTGATTCTTACCTCGAACATCCCAATCAAACCTAATTTAAAAAAAAAAAATGCATGCAAAGACAGAAGCAAGCACATACCTGCCACCCACAGACACACAGACTAAGCCAAACACTATCTGGGAACTCAAAGAAGCAAAGTAGAGGGTAATAGGCCAGGTGCCAGTGGCTCACACCTGTAATGCCAGCTACTCAGGAGGCTGAGATCTGAAGATCAAAGTTGAAAACCAGTCCTGGCAAGCAAGTCCATGAGACTCTTATCTCCAATTAACCACTAGAAAACTGTTGGCTTGCTGTGGCTCAAAGTGTTAGATCACTAGCCTTGAGAGCAAAAGCTCAGGGACAGCGCCCAGCTCCTGAGTTCAGTTCCCATGACTGACAGAAAAAAATAAGGGTAAGGACAAAAAAGACCCCAAAGCACCCCCAAATTCATACTGTTCCTTCATACTGGCTAATTTAGCAAATGGGAAGTTTCATCTCACTAGATAAAGGGAATATAATTTTTTTTTCATAGTAAGGTCATTAAAACTAAATCCTCTCAGGGCAAAAATCCTCAGGGCTAACTTAGTATAGCATTGGTTGTATGTTACAGACTACATATGTTTTTTGGTTTTTTTTTTTTTGGTCAGTTGTGGGGCCTGAACTCTAGGCCTGGGCGCTGTCCTTCAGCTGTTCAGCTCATGACTAGCACTCTACCACTTGAGCCACAGCACCACTTAAGGCTTTTTCTGCTTATGTGGTGCTGAGGAATCAAACCCAAGGCCTCATGCCAGCAAGGCAAGCGCTCCACCACTGAGCCACCTTCCCATATGCTTTTATGAATACGTAGCTGGCTGCTATCCATCAGTTTCTCCAATTTTATTTTGTTGCTGTCACCAAATAAAATTAAGATGTGCTAAAGGAAGCTAAGACATGTTTGTATCTGGTTGTTATCATCCTAGAAGCTTCCAAGTCATCAGAACCATCTTAGAGAAGGAAGAAGTACTCCAAGTGACAAGCATCTTCAACCGTACCTGAGAAAACAGGAGTTAATTCCTTCTTCCATCTCAACTAAAGCTCCTTAACCAGCAATGAAGTCTGCCACTGATGAAATCAGCATTTACCACCTGAACTCAGGCAAGAAAATCTAGAAAGAGGTAGAAATCAATTATTCTGGATGTTAAAAGGTTAAAGGGAAATGGTAGAAAGAGTGCCTGAAACATTTTATTGTTGTTAATTAATTAATCAAGAGTTACACAACAGGCGACAGATTCAGAGTGTCTTTTGCCAAATCCAAATTAGGTTCAAAAAAGCCAAAATATTTTCCCCGGATTTCTAGGTGATAGACTTAGAATTTGGTGGCTTATCTAATGATCCAGAGGCTGTATCTCAAAGGATTATTTTAATCATTTATAAAAATATCCCAATGAAGCCTTTGGAAATTAATGTTTTTTCTTCTCTTTGAAGATTCATGGAATAAAGTAAGAGCTCTGAGGACATGTAAGTCAAAATATTTCTACCCATAAAATAGTTATATGTACATGAAAGCATCTGTTCAAATAAACACCAAAAGTATAGGTTCCATTGAATGCGCTTCAAAGACTTACTACCTTACATTTGAGTTCCATTGATTTCATTGCTTAACACATATTTAGAATTCTTCCTTTGGAATATGTTTACGAACTAAACTAAATCTGCTTATGGTCATACACTATACATATTTGTGTGTGTATGCATGTGTGCAATACAGTCAAACCTCATTTGTATCTACAAAAGAGCTTCTTAGTTAAGAGTTGCCGGGAGCTAGTGGCTCACATTGTAATCCTAGCTACTCAGGAGTCTAAGATCTGAGGATTGCAGTTCAAAACCAGCCTGCGAACTGGGAATATGGCTTAGTAGTAGAGTGCTTGCCTAACATGCATGAAGCCCTGGGTTCAATTCCTTAGTACCACATAAAAGAAAAGGCTGGAAGTAGTGCTATAGCTCAAGTGGTAAAGCACCAGCCTTGAACACAGAGAGGCTCAGGGACAGAACCCAAGCCCTGAGTTCAAACCCCAGGACTGGCCAAACAACAACAACAAAAAAAAAACAGCCTGAGCAAGAAAATCCATGGGACTCTTAACTTCAATTAATCCAAAAAACAGAAGTGGCACTGTGGCTCAAAGTGGTAGAGCACTAGCCTTGTGCAAAGAGAGGCAGAGTTCAAGCCCTACAACCGACCAAAATTAAAATAAAATAAAGTATATAAGAGTTTACTTCTGTTTGCCTGAGCATGCTTTCTTTTTATTTCTATTATTCTGGGTGTATATGTGCTGGTTCTAGGGCTTGAACTCAGAGACTCTTACTCTAGTTATTTTCTTCCATAAACTCACATGCATGGTCTCACAGCCAAGAGCATGCATTCGAGTTTATGGAAGAATATAACTATTTTAGAATTTTTAATTAGAATTTCGTACCAGATCGAACCAAAAATATTCAGAAAGCTGACCACTTGTGTTTACACACACACACACACAAATTCCAGAATGCTGTTTATTCTGAGTTAGTTATGGAACAGGATAGCATCTCTCATATTTCCCAGGGAGAAGGAATGTTTATCACTGTTTGTGCTTATACAGGATGGATGCAAAGAAGGAACTTGAAGAAAGAAATACCATGAAAGAAAAAGTTCCAGAAAAAAATAAAAACCAAAAACTTTTTTTTTTTGGGGGGGGGGTCTGGGCGCTGTCCCTCAGCTCTTCAGCTCAAGGCTAGCGCTCTACCACTTGAGCCACAGCGCCACTTCCGGCTTTTTTCTTTTTGCTTATGTGGTGCTGAGGAATCGAACCCAGGGCCTCATGCATGCAAGGCAAGCACTCTACCACTGAGCCACCTTCCCAGCCCACCAAAAACTTTTATATGGAGCTGAATCCAGACTTATTAGAACTTATTTAGAACATCTAGCCCTACATAATTAACACTAAAATTTGGATCTGCAATGTCTCCCAAAGGCCCAAGTATTGAAAACCTGGTCCCCGGGTTATGGTCCCAATGGAGTTTAGGCCCAGTGAAAGGAAGTTGAAGCCACTGTGGGTGTACCCTCAGAGGGAAAGTTCAGACCCTGACTCTTTCCTACTTCTCTGTTGGCTACCCAGCCATCCTAGGGTGAGAAGCAGCCTCCTTCCCAGGCTCAAAATCAATATGTCAACTATCCAAGGGCTGAAACCTCCAAAACCATGAAACTTCCTTGTAAGTTGATTGTCTCAGGTATTCAACTAGTGTGAGAAACTGAACTGCACACTGAATCAGCTCTAAAAAAAAATTTAACAAAAACGTCGAAGCCTGATCATCTGCATATTATAAAGCTGGCCAGGTGATTAGGACTGCAGTCTGAACTAAAAGATGCCACTTTTATTTTATAAACAAAAGGCTCCAAAGCAGGGGAGGTGGAGATCTGGAAGGAAGAGTCAGTACTTTTTGATTCAGCCTGGCACAGTGGTCTTTCAATTACATGTCACCAAACCTGTAATTAAAGACAATGTCACATGAATTCAGTTGATTCATTCAACACTGTGATGTGCTATAGATCTGCAACAGCGCAGTTCCACCTCTGGTCCCAATCAAGAGATTAGAACATTACTGGGGCTAGAGCTTTGCTCTAATCTGCATCACCCTCTGAGAGCCCTCAGCTCGTGGTTTTTTAACAACTATTTACCAGCTATATGTAAGTTTATTCAGCAAGTTGACAATTCAATTCAGGATTAATTAAGCCCTTAATCAGAGCTAGACATGTAGGAAGTGGCAAAAAAAAGTACCTATTTATAATAATATTAGAACTGTGTGGCTATAAAATGCCCATCCTACCTAATAGCTTAAATGTCACTTTAGAAATGTATTCCTTTACCTTAAATCTCAGTTACCATAGCTGTGTCAAGTGCTTCTGGGAAAGAACAGGCATTGAGCCTTATTGGTCATTTACATCTTGACATGAAGGGTTAAAATTGGAAGGAAGGCAAATAACTCTTAAGAGATTATTGAGCTCAGGGCTTCCCACTTGTGCTAAGCTTTTTCCCCCCTCCATCACTTGAGCACCTCTCCACTTCTGGCTTTTTGCTAGTTAACTAGAGACAGAAGTCTCTTGGATTTGACTGCCCGAGCTGGCTGTACACCAAGATCCTCAGATCTCAGCCTCCTAAGTATCTAGTATTACAACAATGAGCTAACAGCACCTGGTGATCTTAAGGCATCAATGAAAAAAAGATTCTTTTAGAGGAAGCTAAGATGTCCAAAGGAAACATGGTAGATCCATTGTATGATGCACTCACATTGGCTTTAGTGAAGTTAAATGAGTTTTATTTGCATTTTTTTATATTTTTGTCGGTCTCTTTAATTTCTTCTTTTGTAAAGGATTATTCAACCATTTGTTCATTTTTTTTCAAACCATTTTTTTATTGTGAAAATACTGTAGAGAGGGGTTACAATTACATAGGCAAGATGAGTACATTTCTTATCAAACATTGTAGCCTCCTCCTTTGTTTCCCCTTCTCATCCCTTCCCATCCTCCCCCTTCCCGCTCACCCAATCCTCCCCACCCCCCGCATTTGTTCATTCTTTTAAATCAGATTATTGGTTTTTATTAAGCTTTAAAATCCCCTTTATATTCTATATCTTAAGGCTTTATCAAGTGAATCTTTATCAAGTGAATACTTTCTACCCTTCTGTAGAGGATGTCTTCACTCTGCTTATAGTTTACTTTGCTGTACTTTTTTAGTCAGACATAATCCCATTTATCTGTTTTTGCTTTTGTTTCCTGTTCTTTTGGGGTTATATACCAAAAAATATCAACATTAATAGCTTAAAGTGTCTCTTTTTGTTTCCCTTTGATAATTTTATTATTTCAGCTCTTGCATTTAGGTCCTTGAGATCAAAGACCTAATTAATTCTTGTATAGGGTGAAAAACAAGTCAAATTTCAATCATTTAGATATCTAGTTTTCCCATCAGCATTTATTAAAGAGACTTTCCTTTCTACACGAAACATTTTTGACAACTTTTTTCAAGAATCAGTTGGCTACAAATAAGGAGCCTTATTTCTGAGATTTCTATACTGTCCCATTTATCCATGTGTTTTTTATTTTTAACAATACCATAGTGCTTGGTTACCATAGCTCTTTAGTATGTCTTAGAATCAAGAACTGTGATGTCTCATCTGTGTTCTTTTTTGTTCAAGATTTCTCTGGCTTAATCAGGTCTTTTGTGCTTTTGAATTTAAAAAATAATAAGCTATATAGGAATAAATTAAGACAAGGGAGAAAATACCTCTATAGTAAAAAAAAAATACAAAACACTCATGAAAGAAATTGAAGACAAACAAATGGAATTAGAAGAATTATTAGTAAAATCACACTAACCAAAGCAATTCACAGCTTTCAATGAGTTGTTTTTTTGTTTGTTTGTTTGTTTTTGGTCCGGTCTTGGGCCTGAACTCTGGGCCTGGACGCTGTCCCTCAGCTCTTCAGCTCAAGGCTAGCACTCTACGACTTGTGCCACAATGCCACTTCCGGCTTTTTTCTTTTTGCTTATGTGGTGCTGAGGAATCGAACCCAGGCCTCATGCACGCAAGGCAAGCGCTCTGCCACTGAGCCACCTTCCCAGCCCTTTCAATGAGTTTTGTTATGCCATCTTCACATACAAATGCAATATATTCTAACATTGTTGGCCCTAAAATTTTAAATCCTTTCATAGAACAATTCTGTATTCAATCTGATTAAGAGTCATCAGGGTTAGAATATTCTCCCTTTAATTTGGGGGGGGGGGGATTTTTCAATAACAAATTCCAAGTCTCTAACTCAAATTTCAAGAGAGAGAGAGAATAAAATATAGAATATGAAGCCGGGCGCTGGTGGCTCACGCCTGTAATCCTAGCTACTCAGGAGGCTGAGATCTGAGGATCGGTTCAAAGCCAGCCCGGGCAGGAAAGACCGTGAGACTCCTATCTCCAATAAACCACCAGAAAACCGGAAGTGGTGCTGTAGCTCAAGTGGTAGAGTGCTCGCCTTGAACTGAAGAGCTGAGGGACAGCGCCCAAGCCCAGAGTTCAAGCCCCACGGCCGACAAAAAAAATATATATATATAGAATATGAAAAAGAGATAGGCTGGGTACTGGTGGCTCACGCCTGTAATCCTAGCTACCCAGGAGGCTGAGATCTGAGGATCATGGTTCAAAGCTATCCCAGGCAGCAAAGTCCCCATGAGACCCTTATCTCCAATTAGCCAACAGAAAACTGGAAATGGAGCTGTGGCTCAAAGTGGTAGAGTACTAGCCTTGAGCAAAAGAGATCAGAGACAGCACCTAGGCCCTAAGTTCAAGCCTCATGACTGACAAAAACAAAAAAAGAGAGACAACTTGTAACTGGGAGAAGGTTATAGGTATTCACATTGTAGGCAAGAAGACTTGCAATATGGGACTCTTCTGGTAACATGATCAATCAGAACAGAAAATATGAATAGAAAACTTTTGCAAGCTAAGGAAAGAGAAATGCATTGTCGTTTAAGAAGAACAATACCCATGTGATGTTATGTTCTATAAAATGAACTACTGTGCACACTAAGGATGGGGAGGTCCAGAAGAGAGAGTTATAAATTTAATACTTGACACAAATGCCAATGCTATGAGGATTATGGACAGCACCCATGAGATGCTACTGACTGAAAAGAGGGGTTAAGGTAGGTTGGTCTTGATATGGAAATGATCACAATTAGGTTAACCCATCCTTTACAACCTTTAAATATTTAGAGGGAAAAATATTAAAGTGCTCTTTTGTTTCTTCAAATCTTGTTACAAATGCATAAACAAATGAATATACAATAATGGCAGAGGCCATAGTCTTGAGCTGGTTCCATTTTCAATAAGCAACAACAGTTACATGGTTTTGACACTGAGATACTCCAGATGAACAACTGGAACCATCACACCTCCTCCAACACCGTACACCTTGGGAAGGTGGCTCCAGGATGGATTGGTTTTAAAGTAAAGTATTGATGCATATGATTGAGAAAATAAGCAGATCCTAAAGCAATGATAGATGATGGAAGAGAGAGAGGGGTGCAGCTTATTGAATAAGCTTATAGATGATGAGTTATGAAAGAAAACCACAATATCGTAACACAGAGGGGAAGGGATATAAAAAGTGCTGAAAGAAGTACACAAGTTGACCCATTATAACAATGAGATGTACAAGACACTATGTTGAAAACGAATTTAAAGTTTCAGGGGGGGGGAGGGGAGAGGGAGGAATTGAGGAGGTGGGGAGGGAAGGGATAGTAGCAGAAAAACAAAGAAGGAGATAACAATGCTCGATACAGAAATGTACTCATTACTCATGTAACAGTATTTTTACAATAAAAAATATATATTAAAAAATCGTATGCTAAAATGTTTTCCAAGAGCTTCAAAAAATAAAATTGATCATGATATCCACCCTGGATGTCATTTTAATGGAAATTTAGGATCTCCTTGCTTACAGATAGAACCAAACATATCTTAGACACAAACCAGAAGGATAAAGAAAAAAAAAAAGTTAGGCACAATTAGAGGTAGCAGTGGATGGTATTTCTCACATGGTTTCTAAATTAGGGCTTAACTTCCTCTTCCCCCACTACTTCTGAGTAGGAGGCAAAGGTGAAATTATATTCCACCTGCTCTACTAACTTGAACTGATTACTCCATCTTTAGCACTTTTATAGTTTTTCTTAGCATTTTGAGCTCTTACAATCCTTGGGGAAGAAATCAAAGAGACTCATGACAGCTACACCTTTCTCCAAAAAACTTTCACAGTGAATGCCTAGCAATGTAACTCATAATTTCTGCACAATAGCCAGACTCTCGTTTTTCCAAGAAAGAAAGGCTTTGTGCTTTTAATTCATACAATAATTTTGTAAGAAAATTAGAGCATCATGCTCTAAACCATAGTACACTACCTGAGAGCAAAACATCTTAACATATCTAAACAATCAGCAGCCACTGGTGCTTAGAACAGCCAGGCTACTCCAAGCAGAATCACTTTTTATGAAAAGAAAGCAATGCCACTCTGCAGAGATAGAATGCAGTTAGCTTCACTCCCCAAACCTCCTTTCTTTGGAGGATTCCCATTAAGTACTCAATAATAATTGTAAGGTGCCAAAATGTTTCAGAAAATCTACAAAGCTTAAAGTTCTTTACGCAAATTATTCTCCAAACTTTGGGAGTATAAGCAAATGGCTGGTAACAAGCATCAAGAAGGATTATCTCTATTGAACTACTTAAAGATATTTTTTAGTGGTCTCAGATTTTTTGGGTGCTTTTTTTTGTGACAGTCCTGGGGCTGGGACTCAGGGTCTGGGTGCTGTCCTTTAGCTTTTTTTGCTCAAAGCTGGTGTTCTACCACTTCAGCCACACCTCCATTTCTGGCTTTTTGGTAATTAATCAGAGATAAGAGTCTCATGGATTCCCCTCCCCCCCCCCCCCCCCCCCCCCCCCCCCCCCCCCCGCTTCCCCAGGACTGGCTTTGAGCCATGTTCCTCAGATCTCAGCCTCCTGAGTAGCTAGGATTACAGGCCTGAGCCACCACGCCTGGCTCCTCTCTATCGTAGTTAATGGCAACTCTGATGTGCCAAAAACTCCTGTTGATCATTCTTTCCCTCATCTGCCCTGCATCTGGTCCACCAGCCAGTCCTGATAGCTTTCCACTCAAAATATATCCAGAATCCAATATCATCTCTCCTCATTCTAATTCTAGCCACCAGGTAGGCAGTCTGGTCTCCTTGCCTGTAAACATGCCCTACTGTCATCTATTTCCAACAACAAACCAAGTTATTCTTTTGAGCCACAAATCTAATTACATCACTCTTCTTTCAAACCTTCCTATGGCGCCCCACCTCACTCCTTCTGTGACCTTTGTACTTTATGTAAGGTGGTTCTTCTGAGGCATCAAATGTGGCTGCAAGCCCCCTCATTTGCTCCACCCCACTGATTCAGCCATTTGCGGGGGGTGGGGGGTTCCCAGTAATCTAGTCATTTTGTCACATCGGGACCATTTTCCTCTACCTAAGCCTTTTCCCCTAGATATTCTCCAGAGCTAGTTCCTTACCTCCTCCAGGTCTTTACTTAAAAGTCATCTTCTAAGTGAACAATAAGAAGGGTAGCATTGATCCTGTCTAAAGAATGATGAATTTTATTTATTTCACTTTTTTGTGCCAATATTGAGGCTTAAACTCAGGGCCTGGGTGCTCTCTTTTAGCTTTTTTGCCCAAGGTTGGCACTATACCACTTGAGCCACAGCACCACATCTGAATTTTTGCCTAGCTAATTAGAGATCAGAATCTCATGGACTGTCTTGTGTAGACTGGCTTCAAACTTCAGTCCTCAGATCTCAGCCTCCTAAGTAGCAAGGATTATAGGTGTGAGCCACTGACCTATAGCCTTTATCTCTCTTCTTATTAATGGTTTTCTCTTCCTGGAATAATTCCATGCAAACAAAGGGGTTTTTTATGATTTAGTGCCCAACTGTACCCTAAGTCCCTAGTGCAAATCCAGGTATAAAAAGAATTCATGAAATACCTATTGAAAAAAGTGAGTTTCTAATTTGTGTCATGTATTTATGCATAATGAAGGACAAGCACAGAGTAAAAGCTGCTGTAATAGGATGTATAGGTGTCGTTCCACTGGTAGAGCGCCAACACTGCGCAAATAAAACAAGCACAAGACTCTGAGTTCAAGCCTTAGTACTGGCAAAAATAAAATGATTATTCTACTGGAAAAAGCCATAACCCATTCTTATGCCAAGTAGATGTCAGACCAAAAGTACACTCAGCACAGTAAATTCAGCATGTCCCCAGCCTTCAAGTCAAGGAGCTTGGTGTCATCTTCTGTAAGTGCCTACCCCTTCCTAAATCACTTCATTGTCAGTCTCTTAACCTTTCTCATTTCCTCTCTGATGCTAAATCCAAGCCAATCAATCAAAGTCTCTTTTTAAAAAATCAGTAATCAGATTATGAGAATTTTTTAAACAATTAATAGGACAACAAGAACATTATTTTCAGGAACTAGTATATAGCTAGGATAATCTTACCAGACAAGCAGAAAAGGTCAAAAGCTATGCACATATGTACATATGACCATATAAGATGATTCTAAATGAAATGAACCCCAAGATATGGACACAAAAGTTTTTTCTTTGTTACTGTTGTTTTTAATGTACTATGTGATTTTTCTTGTTTCTTTTGTATGTTCTTCCCCCTATGGTATAACCCCTGTTTTCACTGTATTTGATTTCAGTGCCCTGCATCTTATATATACATTTTTCTAATTTGGGGAGGGGGGAGAGAAATAACAAAATGCTGAAACAAGGATACAGGTTGACCCATTGTAACAATGAGAGGTACAAGATACCATATTGAAAATGAACTTTACAACTTCAGTAGAGGAGGAAGGAGCTGGGGAGGTTGAGAGGGAAGGGATAGTAGGGGAAAAACAAAGGAGGGGGTAACAATGCTTGATAGTAAATGTACTTATTACATTATTCATGTTAACTATAACCCCTCTGTACAGTATCTTTACAATAAAAATATTTTTTTAAAAAAGAACTGTGAGAAAGTAATGTTTGAAGTCAAATGAACTGATTCTCTATCTGGGAATTATTTTATTAGGGCAAACTGAATTTGATTTTATTTCCATCCTAACAGCAGACATAAGACCTCCTGGAATGTATGTTTAACATGTTCAACAAATACGGAGGTCAACAAGGCTCTATTCTAGGACTCATCACCTTAAGGGAATATATGCCTTTCTTCTAAATAGCAAGGATCTCAGTGCAGGGATAACATTCTTGTTATTCCTAAATGCACTTCACTACCTGGAGACCATCTGTCTTCTGTGAAGAAGCCATTATGGTCTCCAATGCATCTCTCTTTTTAGCAGTTTATTGATCTACAAGTGCCCAGTCAGCCACCACACCACTACAAGTGTGTAATAAAAGCTGATACAGGCATGCTGTGGGCACAGGAGCATACACATCCTCTTCTGAAATATTAACAACTCTGCTGACCCAGAGAGATGAAATGCCACCTTCAGTTTGAAATAAGCCTCTGGGTTCCTACTGATTTTTAAAATAAACAGTCAGAGTGTTTTCCAGGGTTAAGGTTACCTGTCATCTTAAAAGACTCACATTACTGTATAACTCATGAGTAAGTCTTATCATTCTTTTTGTTGTTGTTGTTACTGTTGGTCACAGGTCTTGAACTCGGGGCCTGCGCATTCTCCCTGAGCTCTTTTGCTCAAGACTAGAGCTCTACCACTTTGAGCACAACTCCACTTCCAGTTTCCTGGTAATTAATTGGAGATAAGAGTCTCACACACTTTCCTGCCTGGGTTGGCTTCAAACTGCAATCTTCAGATCTCAGCTTCTTAAGTAGCTAGGACTACAGACATGAGCCACCAGCACCTGGTCTTATCATTTGTTTTAGAATCAAAGTTAGCCCTTCAAGATGCAAGTTTAATTAGAATGTCTATCCAGTGATTACTATCAAGCATACAATCTTAAATTTAACCTGTGGCATTTTACACCACTGGGAAAAAAAGTGCCAGAAGACATTTTCCAATTCAACTTGCCATAGACCTAACTGATATTAATCCAGAAATTATAATAGTTACAGAAAAATGTTTCTCTGATATGAATCATTTATTCAACCTCATCTAGGGAGCCAAGCAATACAGTGGTATCTATATTTATCTGCTCAATTCAAAAGAATTACTCTATTTAATCCAAATTAGATGGCAATGGGCTGTGCCTTAGCTGATCTTATAGCAAAGGGAGATGACCCATCTTGGAAAAAAAAATCACTGATTTTTCCAGAGAGAATCTGCTGCTCCGTGAGACTTTGGAGAGTGAAAAACTTTCCCCTACTGTTGAACTAGAACCTGGTAGTTCTCACAAACAAAGATGTATGAGCTGCTCAAGACATCTTCCCATCTCTCAGTCCCATCTCTCAGATGAATGTTCTCTGTGAGTAATGCTTTCACAAACCCCAATGGGCCATGGTGAGGATTATTGACCTTATTCTGACTAGGAAACCATGGAAAACCACTGAAAGGTTTTTAAGCAGGGTGATAACATGATTAGAGTTACATCTGAGAACATTTTTCTCTGAGTAGAAAGCACTGACTAGAAGTGATATTAGAGAACAAGGAAGCTAAACAGAGCGTTCCGAAGAGTGGAGAAGATCAGGACCAAGGACAGCAGTAGTGCTCTGACAGCAGGCAGAAGGGGAGACGGTCCTGTTTGCCCAGCATCTCTGACACATTCCTTTTGAAAGTCATGAAATGTAAAGTTTGAACCAGGTAGGAGCAATTATAGGAGGCATAGTTTGCTTTCTGCTCATTATCTCACCAAAATCACTATCAGAGGTATGACAGTGGAATATGAAATGTCCTTTACAGGCTCACATGTTAAACACTGGCACAATTTGGAGAGGTTTTGGTACCTTTCCAAGGTGAGGGCCTCGCAGGAGAAAGCAGGGCAGCAGTAGGTTCTACTTGACCCCCAGGCCCTTCATCTCTCTTTCTGCTGTCTGTCTTGAGATGAAGCTCTTTTGTCACAGCACATGGTGGGATGCTCTCTCACCATACACTCAGAATCAATGCAGCCAGCAAAAGTAATTAATACAGGTAGGCACCGTAGCTTACCTCTGTAATCCTAGCTACTCAGGAGGCTGAGATCTGAGGATCGTGGTTCAAGGCAAGTCTGAGCAGAAAAGTCTGTGAGACTCTTGTCTTCAATCAATCACCAAAAGTAAAGCTTTGGCTCAAGTGGTAGAGCTCTAGCCTTGAGCATAAAAGCTCAAGGACAGTGCACAGGCTCTGAGCTCAAGCCCCAGGACCAGTACCACAAAAAAGTAACTAATACAAGAGAAGCCAGGAGGAAGGTGTCCTAAATGAAGAGGTAAGAGGGACATTTCACAGAGGCAACCTGAAAATGTTCTTGATGATAAATATTGAGAAGAAACGGATCCAGGAAGAGTGATCAGATATGCTAGCAGAAGACACACAGGTAAGTGTGGAAATTCTTATATCCAGAAATGAGGGTAGCCTTTCTTTATCCAGTGATGCTATGGATAGGTGAACCATCCTAGATCAGCAAGAAGAGCAGACAAAGTGGACAAGATCAAAATAAGGAGCTCTCACCCAGATCCCAGTGACTCACACCTGTAATTCTAGCTACTTCAGAGGCTAAAATCTGAAGGTTGCAGTTTGATACCAGCCCAAGTAGGAAAGTCCATACAATTCTTATCTCCAATTAACCACCAAAAAGCTAGAAGTGAAACTGTGGCTCAAGTAGTAGAGTGTTAGACTTGAACAAAGAAAAGTTCAGGGAGAGTGTCCAGGCCCTGATTTCAAGCCCCAGAACCAGCATCGGAAAAAAATAAAGAAAAAAACAAAGAGGAGCTCTAATCCTGGAAAATAATCCAAACTTTTCAATTCCCCTCTTATAAATCAAGTGCTTTATGGAGCGAGCAAGCTTAAACAAAACAAAAAAAAAAACACTTGAAGTGTATCATATGCATTGCAAAACAGCTCACAGCAAGGCTCGTTAATAATGAGTACCCCTAGTCCAGTGAAGCTAGGAATCTTTTTTTAAATGGTATTTGCAGATCTAGTATTCACTGAGCTAAACCATTCATTCAATAAGTATTTATTAAATACCTTTTGTAGCACATGATTTACATCTTTACATTCTGAAAAAACACTTTGGACCAAAATATAATAACAACCAATTCAAAAAGGAGGGAAGCATATGAGTAAGCAAATATAACAAAATAGCACTGTTGGCAGGAATTAAGGATGTTTGGTATATACCAAAGCCTGAAGAAGAGGAGAAGGGCATTCAACCCGGGAGGAGGAGATGACAGACCATCAACCAAGACTGTGAGGTCTTAACTTCACTCCCAGAAGGTTGGTAAGCATTTACAAGGCAAATTGGAGGGTACAATGGGACCATGTTACTTCACTTTCTCCTGTCTGGAAAACATTCTGTTGTGGTAAAAGCATGGGAAAGAATAAGAGTTTGACTTGGGGAGGAAGGTGGGTCAGTTACCACGCAAAGTGCCATGCTAAGGATTATGGACCTTTTTCGGACTAGTCTACCAGTGAGGAGCCACTGAGGAGTTGCAAACCAAGAGATGGCATCATCAGAACTGCATTTTTTTTTAAAAAGCACTCTAAATAGAAGGCATTGACAACCAATGAGATTAGAGATCAGAGAAGGCAAACATAGACACAGCAAGAGTTCAGATCACCAGCCCACAAAGGACAGCGTCAATATTAGCACCAGAGAATGAACTGGAAAGTTACTGGTAGTTAAAGAAATGTGTTCACTACTTGAGTGAGCAGGAAAGAAGGGAAGAGAGTCTTCATAATGAACCTTGAGTTTCTAGTTTGGGGCAAGGAGAGGGGTAAAGATGTCAGTCCCATGATGAGGGGATGAGGGATGAGGCTAGGTGCAAAAAGATGCAATAGTTTTGTATGGATGATCACAATGGAGATATCTAGTCGTCAACAAGGTGTCGGGATGGGAAATCTGAGCGAGAGACTCAGCGCAACTAGTGAACATGAAAGAAGATGACTTTAAACATGGATGAGGGAGAAGATGAAGAAGGGAAAAAGAAAAGTATTATTCCAGAGAATTGATACACAGGCCAAGAAAAGAAGTGTCATCCAAGGAGAGGGCACAGAATACAGCTGGAAGCAGGAGAGAAGAATGCCTGAAGGAAGAGCCAGGAAAAGCAAAGTTTTCAAAGAGGAAAAGCTATCGCAGATGGAGATGTGTTAAGTGGGCATATGCCCAAAAGGCAGCCATAAGAAAAAGAAGACAGCCCGAGGACAGAAGCTACCACTAACAGGCATAGGGGTCCAAGCAAGAACCACATTCCGCTTTACTGGTATTGGCAGCACATGGAGGAAGGATGGGAGCATGGCGGGGAAAGCAAGTCAGCTGAAGACACAGAGGTCAGCCCTTGATAACGTGGAAGGTCAGTCACCCAAGGAAGCGCAG
Organism: Dipodomys ordii; assembly: GCF_000151885.1. Classification (NCBI taxonomy): domain Eukaryota; kingdom Metazoa; phylum Chordata; class Mammalia; order Rodentia; family Heteromyidae; genus Dipodomys; species Dipodomys ordii. Next base: position 7,616,120 of record NW_012267272.1, on the reverse strand, counting down.
TGCACTCAACCCCTGACAAGCATGATGGATCTAGCAGCTCATCCTGGGACCTCTTACGATGGTCCAGTGTTGCCTCTCAACAGCGCTTCTAGCCCTGTCATTACTGAAATACAAGCAAGGAAATCATTCTGCTTCAACACTCATGAAATCCCACAAGACTTTCATGATCCCTTGGTAAGGTCAGGCCCAGCTTTGGCTTTTTATAGCACTGTCAGGTGAAAATGGAGCCCCTGCTAAAATCCTGATGGGATTTTTTTCTGTTCCAGCTACAATGTGTATAAATGCACTGAGTGAGAACAAGTCTTCGTAATGTAGGGATTCTTGGTTGAAGCCACCCTATTTTAAGAATACATAACACAGCCAGGTGCCAGTGGCTCACACCTGTAATCCTAACTACTTAGGAGGCTCTGATCTAACCATCATAGTTCAAAGCCAGCCTGGGCAGAAAAGTCCTGGCGAGACTTTTATTTCTAATTATGCACTAAAAACTGGAAGGGCACTATGGCTCAAAGTGGTAGAACTCTAGACTTGAGCAAAAGAGTCCAAGGACAGCACCCAGGTCTTGAGTTCAAGCCTCACAACCAACAAAAGAAGAAATATAAGAAGAAGGAGGAGAAGGAGGAGGAGAAGGAGGAAGATATAATACATTGTCCAAAATGAAATGTACTCATTACCTGACTTATATATCACCTTTATGGTAACAAGTAAAAAAATTTGTTTTTAATTAAAAAAGAGCCAGACACTGGTAGCTCAGGCCTGTAATCCTAGCTATTCAAGAGGCTAAGATCCTGGTTCAAAGCTCAGGCCTGTAATCCTAGCTATTCAAGAGGCTAAGATCCTGGTTCAAAGCCAGCCCAAGCAGGAAAGTCCATGAGACTTATCTCCAATTAACCACCAGAAAACCGGAAGTGGTGCTGTGGTTTAAAGTGGTACAGCACTCACCTTGAGCTGAAGAGCTCAGGGACAGCACCCAGGTCCAGAGTTCAAGCTCCACAACCGAGAAAAAAGTAAATATATAGGTACACGTATGGCATTCATCAATAATAACACTATTTAAACTTTTATTGACATTCTCTACACTGTTTCAAAAGTGACATTAAAAACTGCTAAAGAAGGAACATATAAGGGCTGGGAAGGTGGCTCAGTGGTAGAGCGCTTGCCTTGCATGCATGAGGCCCAGGGTTCGATTCCTCAGCACCACATAAGAAAAAAGAAAAAAGCCGGAAGTGGCCCTGTGGCTCATGTGGTAGAACGCTAGCCTTGAGCTGAAGAGCTGAGGGACAGTGCCCAGGCCCAGAGTTCAGCCCCCATGACCAGACCCAAAAAAAAAAAAAAAGAAGAAGAAGGAACGTATAATTCTGATTCTTCTAAAATCAATTCTTAACCTCTTTTTTATTTATTAATTTACCCTGAAGTTTTTCCCTTGGGGATAAAACGCCCTCTGAGCAATGTGATCAGTGCTTGATTCGTTCTCACACTCTGTAGCTAGTTGAATGTCCTTTTGGTGTCTGAGCAACTTAACTGAAGGTATAGCTTTAGCTTAACTTTCTATTTCTTTTTCTTTCTTTCTTTTTTTTCTGCCATACCCAACCCTGGGTGAGGGATTTTTTAATTAAGTAGCTGCATAAAGGATTTTTCATATAACAAAGCAGTTTATGAATATAATATGTTTTGTTCAGTATCGCGCCTTTCAACATTCTCCATGCCTCCTGACTCACCTCCTCCCTCACGCTTTTCAATTTTGTACAATACACATTGAAGTGTTGACTGTAATCTCCCCCTCTTCACCTCTGCGCTCCTCTACCCCTTCCCCCGACTCCACCCCACCCCACCCTTTTCAAATCCCTGCTTCCTGGTGTTCATGTTGTTGAACTGTATTTTGTTTTATTTTGTTGACTTTGCCTTTTTAAGGAATTATACTATTTTGAGTTCTCCCTTGAATTTATCATATTTCAATTATTACTACTCTCGCATACTACCCAACGTATTTACTTATAAGTTCATAAGCTAAATCTGGCTTCCATATACAAGGTAAAACATGCATTAGATTAACTGTCCATCCTTCAGTGCTCTTGATTTTTATTCCTCACAAGCAATGGGAAATTTAACAAAAGGAGAGTAACTTGTGTGTCTCTCTATTTCAGCAATTAGTCACAACTAAATCCCTGATTTCCTCTTCTTATACCACCTAATAAGGAAACTCAACTTAATTATTTCTAAGCCCTTCTTCATCAGTTACTTTCAGTGAAAACTGCTAATTATTGGTCATCTCATTCTCCTCTTTTCTAAATACCTCTTATTGCTACTGATTTGTTTAAAAAAAAAAAAAAAGGCAGTCCCAGGCTGCCTCAAAGATGAAGTTTTCCAAGAATTTCCCTTGAAGAAGCTTCATTATGACACTGCATGGAAGACTTGTCAACAGGATGTTAGGATTTCTTTATTTCATTTCCGTTATTTTGGAAGTACTGGGGTTTGAACTCAGAGCCTTAAACTTGCTAAGCAGGTGCTTTATCTCTTTTTTGCACTGGTTATTTTTTGAGATAAGGACTCACTTCCTGCCCAGATATATACCTGGACTGCAGTCCTCCTATTTTGGGGTTCTCATTGTAGCTAAGATGACAGGCCTAGACCACCACACCCTGCTTCTTCCATTAAGATGGTATTGCATAAACTTTTCTGTCCAGGATGGCCTGAAACCTCCCAACCTCAGTCTCCCATGTAGCTAGAATTACAGGCATGGAACCATGGGCTTCTGATTAAGATGTTAACTTTTGTGTCAGAATGATAATTATCTTCCATGGAACTTGAGACATGAGCATGGCGATGCCGTGTTTATTTGAGAACTTCTTTTTTTTAATCTTTTTGTTATTATTATAAAGGTGATGCACAGAGAGGTTACAGTTACATAAGTCAGGTAAAGTTTTTTTTAAGAAACAAAATATTACAGAGTCTTATAAAGGCTACTGGCACCCTTCCCAATTCTCTTTCTTCCCTTTTCTTGAAGAAGGTAAACACCATCTTTCATTTTGTTTTTTGGTTTTTGGTTTTTTGGGGGGTCCGGTCGTGGGGCCTGAACTCTGGGCGCTGTCCCTCAGCTCTTCAGCTCAAGGCTAGCGCTCTACCACTTGAACCACAGTGCCACTTCTGGCTTTTTCCTTTTTGTTTATATGGTGCTGAGGAATCGAACCCAGGGCCTCAGGCATGCAAGGCAAGCGCTCTACCACTGAGCCACCTTCCCAACCCCCATCCTTCATTTTGTACTGTGTAGTTCCATGCACATTTTTATACAAACAATGCAAAAATGTTTCCATAAATAACATCTCATGTTGTTTGACTTGCTTTTAACTTCATATAATCATCATCTTACTCGACATTTCTTTCTTCACATTATTTTACTCAAACTTACATTTCTGCATTTGGAAATCTATGGCTATAGCTATACTGCAACAGGTTCCATTGTATTAATATAACTCATTACCCATTTTCTTTTCCTTTTTCCGTGCTGATACTGGCACTTGAACTCAAGACCTCACACTCTTTGCTTGGCTTTTTTGCAGTCTGGGCTGGTACTCTACCAACTGACCCACACCTCCACTTCTGGCTTTCTGTTGGCTAATTGGAGATTTTAAAAAAAAAAAAAAAAGTTTCATGGACTTACCTGACTAAACTGGCTTTGAACCTTGAATCTTGACCCTCAGATCTTAACCTCCTAAGTAAACTATGTTTCTAGGTATGAGCCACCACGGCCCAGCTTATTACCCACTTTACTAAGGGGAACTTAAATGCTTTTTATTTTGCTATTACAAACTGTGGTGCTACAGCCCTCCTTGGATGAGTTTTGCGTACATATTAGCACTCAGGCCGCCTGTGTGCCTGGCTATGAGGTATGCATGTCTTCAACCTCATGACCCAGTGTCTGTTATGCCAGTTGACCTGCAACAGTCCACAAGCACAAACCTTCAATACAATCAAATCAACTGTACCCCATCCAGGTCTGTGAAATACTCCACCACCTTGGAAAGCAGGGGGGTCAGAGTGTGAAATGGAATCACTGTTATGGACATAAAGAGGAATTTAGGACATAACTCAATGAGAGATGCTCTCAAATATATGAAGTGTCCAACAGAGTACAGTCCTGAATATGAAACAGCAGGGCATTTTTTAAGAGCAGGATATGATATAAATGTAGGAAGATGACCTAATATAATGTAAATTGCCTTTTCTTGGCAAAATACGTTGACGCCAAAAAAAAATCAATTGAAATAATTCAGATGCTGCAGTCTCCCATAAAGCAGCAAATCCGTCAAACTTTTTGGAATGCCAACAGCAGCTTGTACTACTCAGACTAAACCTCATGGCAAACAACGGCTAGTGACTCCTAGAAGGGTGCATCTCTGTGCAGGCAAATTGATGAAAGAAAAACATTGTTCAGACTCAAAACATGTGCTTGCCATCTAGCTTATAAACCTATGTACTATGGGTTTTGGACATTATGATCAGAATGTCTCTGGTGGGATTTATAAAAATCTGGTAGTGATGGTTCCCTCATAGAAGATGGTCAGAAAGTCTGGAATACAAAGAAGAGAGTGGAAGACAGACAAATATTACCTGGTTAGAATTAGCTAATACTGGGGCTGAGAAGGTGGCTCAGTGCTTGCCTCGCATGCATGAGGCCCTGGGTTGATTCCTCAGCACCACATAAGCAGAAAAAGCCAGAAGTGGCGCTGTGGCTCCAGTGGTAGAGTGCTAGCCTTGAGCTGAAGAGCTGAGGGACAGTGCCTAGGCCTCACGACCAACAACAACCAAAAAAAGCTAATCAGTTAATACTTTTTCAATGAGCCTAAGATTTCACTCTACCAATCCACAGATACTTCTCTAAAACTATTTTAGCCAAGCACTGGTAGCTCACACCTATAATCCTAATTGGGAGATTGAGATTGCAGTTCGTGGTTTGAAACCATTCAAGGCAGGAAAGTTTATAAGATCCTTATCTCCAATTAACTACCAAAAAGCCAGAAGTGGAGGAGTGGCTCAAGGGGTAGAGTGCTAGTCTTGAGCACAATAAACTAAAGGACAGCAACTAGGCCCTGACTTCAAGCCTCAGTACCAACACACACACACACATAGTGATTGGCACTAACACAATAGGATATGTAAGATATATATTAGGATATATATTACATTAGGATAACAACAAATTAGATAGTCTATCTATGTTATCCTTACATGTATCCTAATATATGTATATCCTAATATATATAGATATCCATATGTCTGTATATCTATATATGGATATATCTATATATCTATAGCTATATATGGACAGCCCATCTGTCTTTGCTGAAAAGCCTGCTCTGTCTGCTGTCTGCTCTGAAGTAATACCCAGTCACCTGGGCTACCACATAGCTGTCTCACAGAACCAAGCACGGAATGTGTATTTGTTAGCCTTCTGCCACATTGTCTTCTACTTTTGCTCCTTGAAAACATGAACCATGAAGGGATGGGAAGGGGAAACAAAGAGGAGGCTACAATGCTTGATAACAAATGTACTCATTATCTTGCCCATGTAATTGTAACCCCTCTGTACAGTATTTTCACAATAAAAAAACTATAAAAATAAATAAAAGAAAAAAAAAGAAAACATGAACCATGGATTTCACTCATATCCCCCACCTCACATAATACTCCTGGCATAGCTGCTGTTCAACAGACATTTTAGAGTTGGTACAATGAAATGTACATCATTCAGTGAATTTTAAATGACCCCATGAATTTATTCATTCCTCCTATAAAGCATGTGTGTGTGTGCGTGTGCGTGTGCGTGTGTGTGTGTGTGTACTTTAAAAGTTTTGTTTAGGGCTAGGGAAATCACTCAGCAGTAGTGAACTCACCAAGTGTATGTGAGGCCCTGGGATTGATTTTCAGTCTTACCTCCCCTCCTTAAAAAAAAAAAAAAAAAAAGTTTTGTTTAGGAAATTTTTAAAAATCTAATGCTAAAAAAATGTTTAAACATAAGCCTATGAAGGTAGTAATTTTGTCTGTTTTATTAACTTCTGTGTCTCAAACATATTTGGCCTGATGCCTGACACATAGCAGGTACTTTAAAATGTGCTGAACAAACAAATACTCATGCCTATAATGTTCTTCATACTGAATGGAATCCAGTACTTTTCTCCCTTATTTCATAAACTTCTTTTATTATTTATTTAAACTGGGGGAATATAATCGTACAGTTTGGACCATGAATGTCCCCCAAAGACCCTTGTGTTGAAGGCTTGGTCCCCACCCAGGGCACCATCAGGAGGTGGTGGAAGCTTTAGGAAATGGAATCTTCTAGAAGGACAATAAGTCATTGAGGGCATGCTCTTGAAGTAGATATTGGGTCGCGACCTCTCCTGTTTCTCTTGACAGTTTTCTGACTGCTATGAAGTGAGCTAGAAGGAAGTTGGTTCATTGGGAACATGCCCTTGAAGACATGAGATCCCTGAGCCTCTTTTCTCTTTTCTTGGAGGTGAGTAATTTTCTCTGCCATGCCTTCCCATAATGCACTGCCTCACCATAACCCAAAGGCAACAGGGCCAAACAACCACGGACTGAAATTGGAAGCCTAAGCAAACCTTCCCTCTTTGAATTGTATTACCTCAGATCTTTTGTTCCAGTAATAGAAAACAGACTAACAGAGGAGGAAATATACATAACAAAAATAACCATTTTAACTATTTTTTAAAGTGTAGAGTTCCATGGCATGAAGTACATCCGCACCACTTTTCTCTATTAGATTGTGTTTGGGGGGGGGGGTTGTTTTTGTTTTTGTTGCTGGTCATGCGGTCTGAACTCAGGGCCTGGGCACTGTCCCTCAGCTCTTCAGCTCAAGGCTAGCGCTCTAGCGCTTGAGCCACAGCACCACTTCCAGCTTTTTCTGCTTATGTGGTGCTAAGGAATCAAACCCAGGGCCTCATGCATACAAGGCAAGCACTCTACCACTGAGCCACCTTCCCAGCCCCTAGATTGTAAATTTTTTTAACCCCAATCTGCTAAGTAATATGTTAAGTCATTAGAAAGAGAATAGGTTCATTTTATTCCATGAGGAAATCATGGTAAGAAGTTAAATGCTTGGTTTTCTGCCACTTTCTATTACAAATTAGTACTGGAGAGAATCTCTTTAGCAATAGCTGTTTCTATCTCTCCTTCTTGTTCTCTTGTTCTCTTCCTCTCCCCCATTTTTCCATTCCCCTCTTCATACACTTCTTAATCGTGTGCCTTTCATCTACTTTCTGTCACTTCAATTAAGCTTCTCATCATGTGCTGGAGTGTGAAAGGGCTTAGAGTTTACAGAATCCAAACCATCATTTTACATAGGAGAAAACAAAGTCCTCTTTAAGAATACAAGCAATACATAATGAGGCTATTAGAATAATTTTCTTTTCTGTTCCTCTACTGAGTCACACATTTCCTCTCCTGAATTTTGTTTAGAGCAATAAGTTACAAAAGTGTCTGTGACTAAAGTGCACAACTAGAAGCAGATATGTGGGGTGATATGTGATATGTAGATAAATGAGTGTGTGTGTGTGTGTGTGTGTGTGTGTGTGTGTGTGTGTCTGTGTGTGTGTAGGGTCAAACTAACCCAGACTGTATTTAGCATTTTGCCTAAAGGCTTAAGATTACCACAGAGCAGAGAAGGGGACAATATTGTTAATTAGCAATCCAGAGTGGGATATATAGAATTGATCCTCTAATTGATCCTTACTGACCCACCACTGAAAGAACAAACAAGCTGGCCTTCTAGATCCGAAATAAGGTTCTTGACTTTGTTGAGTCAATAAAAAGCGCTCGCTGGGTGAGGGCCAACCCCAGTTGATTTCTGATGCACTTGATGTTGATGTGGGCTCTTGAGCAAGATCCTCATACACTCACACCCAACAGTCAACTTGGGAAAGTAAGCTAAAGTACAAGCTCCCAAGGACCACTGTAATTCTTTGTCCTGTCCCCCTTATCTCTTTCCCAAATACCTGGCAGAGAGCTCAGGACACAGCAGGATGCAGGTGTCTCTCTCTTCTAGCCATGTGTTCTCCCCCATTCACAAAACACCCTCCCCAATCTTCAGCTCTCCCTGCTTCCTGTGTTTGGGAAGAGCTGAAAGGAAGCAGCATGACTATCATGTTTACTGATTGAACATGAGACTTGTTACATGACCAGGAGTGTTGGCATGGGTTGTATATGAATGTGTGTATCTTAGGTTAAAGATTTTTAGTCAGTGGGCAAAATATTTTTCAGGACCTACTGTGTACAAAGACCTAAATCTGATTTACAAACTGAATAATTCCTGCCCTCCAGGAACATGAGTCACCACATTTGACCCCTGTTTTTCCCAGATCACTGGCAGCTTCTAAAACTAATAGAACGATTTCATTGTTCACTTACTTTTTCTTCTTTGTGCTTCCTAAGTGCAAAGACCCTTCATGATATTAGTTTATGCTGTATTATATATTGCAATTCCATTATTAGATACTATTTTATTCTATCAATATTTATTTGTTGTATTTCTCCCACTCTGCCCAGACTTAGCTTTTTCCTTTTTGTCAACAATGCACCCAATGCTCAGCCCATGTCCTCTCAAAAGTGCTAGATGCTGTGAGGTGCAGTGGCTCATGCCTGTCATCCTCACTGCTCAGGAGGCTGAGATCTGAATATTGTCGTTCAAAGCCAGCCCAAGCAGTAGAGCTCATGAGATTCTTATTTCCAATTTGCTACCAAACAAATTCAAATGGTAGAATATTCACCTTGAGCAAAATAGCTTAGGGACAGTCATCCAAGCCCTAAATTCAAGTCCCAGGATTGAGGGGGTGGAGGGAGAAAAACTACTAGTGAATACGTCTATAAAAACTCCAGTCTCTGCCACATTAAGCAAAATACATGTCAAAACTTATATGGCAAACATATAGCAGCTTCTGTCAGTAGGTCTCAGAACAAGGCTACTTTAGTTTAGAACAAAGACTCTGAAAGCATTATTTGTTGTTGTTAATTTAGGGAATTAACAAAGCAGTCTCTTGATTCCATGGAGCCAGTGGAGGTTCCCAAACTTGAAGCCAGAATTTGAATCATGACACCTTCATTTGGTGATGGTGAGATTTTACAAATTTTAGGTTGGTCTTTGTGTGCCTTGGTTCTCTCTACTATAGAATGAAAATATTAAACACACACACACACACACACACACACACACACACAATAAGCCACCTGCAGGGTACCGGTGGCTTACTCCTGTAGTCCTAGTCACTCAGGTGACTGAGATCTGAGGATCATGGTTCAAAGTCAGCCAGGAAAGTTTGTGAGACTCTTATCTCCAATTAACCAACAGAAAACTGGAAGTGGCTCTGTGGCTCAAAGTAGTAGTACGCTAGTCTTGAGTTGTAGAACTCAAGGCCAGCCCCAGGCTCAAAGTTTAAGCCCCATGACCAACAAAAAAAAAAAAAGAGAAAAAGAAAAAAGAATGTCTATTTCTGAAGGTTATTATGAACAATAAATTAATGAATAGACATAAAACTTTAAGAAGAGTCCCAAGTTTCAGGTTTGGCCATTACTATTATTATTAATCTCCTTCCCATTCTGTCAATTTTGTGAATTGTTTTAATGAAGTCAGAGAAAGGGAAAGCAGTGAGAATTAATGATGTAAAATTAATAAAATACAGAGTTAGACCAAGCATAAACTAAAATCTTCTGCCCCAAACATTCAAGAAGCAAAAGGTGTCCTAAAGTGTGAGATAAAGTTCTTAAATGTAAGCCCAAATTACCATGCAATTATCCTCATTTGAAACAAAGCATGAGCTTATTTTTTAGCAGCTGTAGACTCTATGTAGCACTGCCCAAAAGAATTTTCTTTGATGGTGGGAATGTTCACGGTAATCTGCACAATTAAAACTGACAGCTACCAACCACATGTAGCAATTAAATATTTGTAATGTGGCCAGTACAACTCAGTAAATATTTTTTAATTTTACTACTGTGTATTTTAAATTTAAACAGCCCCATATAGCTAGTGGGTACCCTACTGGGCAGGCTAGTTGTAGATGCTGGCCCCTTTGCCTGACATGGCCTTCCTCCAAACCCCCCTCCAAATCTCATCAAAGCCTTGTTCAGATTTCATTTCCTCTGGACAACTTTCCCAGCTCTCTTATCTCCCTCACAGCAGATATCTCACTCACAGCCGATACACTCTGCTGCTACCACTGTCCCCCCCCACCCCCCGCCCCCCGCACTTTGTTTCTTTCAGTACATTTTAAGGGGTGCTGTCATTACGCTGCTGTTACATTTTAGTCTCTGTAACACTAAGAGTCTCTAAGAATTTTGAGCCAGGTGCTGATGGCTCACTCCTGTTATCCTAGCTACTCAGGAGGCTGACATTGGAAGATCATGGTTCAAAGCCAGCCTAGGCAGAAAAAGTCCCCATGAGACTCTTACCTCCGATGAACTCAAAAACTGGAAGTGAAGCTGTGGCTCAAAGTAGTAGATCACTAGCTTTGAGCAAAAAGAGCTCAGACACAGGGCACAGGCCCTGAGTTCACAACTGACAGAAAGAAAGAAAAGAAAGAAAGAAAGAAAGAAAGAAAGAAAGAAAGAAAGAAAGAAAGAAAGAAAGAAAGAAAGAAAGAAAGAGAGAAAGTTAATTGAGGTCCTGGTCTTATTCATCCTTTCATTCTAGTTATGTCTGCCAAGCTGTCACATAATATTTGTGCAATAGATCTTTGCTGAATAAATTATTAAATTATAACTATGCACAATGTTCTAAAAAAATTTTCAGAGTACTGACAACCACTTCATAATTATTGTTTGGGTCAAAGTCCATTATAAATTTCTAACTAAGAAGTTCTTAGAGTATAAGTTGAAAGTCTATTTATTTCAGAACCTAACAACATAATGTGTCAGTACAAACCAAAGAACACAAACGGGCGTGGCAACAAAATCCCACCTACAGCTGCCTCCTCTTGAGGGCCTAGATGTCTCTTGGATTTCAAAGCTGTTCTTACCAGAGATCGGTTTCCAGGTCTTACAGTAATTTTTCAGGGAGACAGGGATGAGATTTAGAAGCTGAGAGTTCCTAATTTAAGACTCCTTATGGGAATTGGGAGCGATTCATCTATCCTTCGTTCCTATCTATCACCTATCCTATCTATCTATCCAATCCAAAGAGACCCCAATCCTACCTCCAAGAAGAAAATAAATGTAATCTTACTGAACATGAAAAATAATGGGTGTTGGCATATGTTATCCAAAAAGAACTGGGTGATTCCCCCATTCCTGAGTAATGCTTTTACTCAGCAAATCTTTCTTTGTTGCATTACCAGCATTTATCTCCATGTTAACCGGTCCTAATTGCCAATCTAGCTGGGGATTTGTAGGATTTTTGTTTGTTTGTTTTTGTTAATCATGGGGCTTGAACTCTGGGCATTGTCCTTAAGCTCTTCAGCTCAAGGCAACAGCTCTACCATTTGAGCCACAGCACCACTTCCAGTTTTCTGGTGGTTCATTGGAGATAAGAGTCTCATGGACTTTCCTTCCCCGGGCTGGTTCTGAATCGCCATCCTCATTTCTCAGCCTCCTCAGTAGCTAGGATTACAGGCGTGAGCCACCAGCACCAGGCCTTTGGCTGAATTTTTTAATCATAATTTTTGAAATAATCTTTTATTGGAATTCTCTAAAATTAGGTATTAATTTCTATCATTAGAAGGTGCTCTTGGGGCTAGGAATTGTGGCTTAATGATAGAGCACTTGCTTCACATGCATGAGGCCCTGGGTTTGATTCCTTGGTATCACATGAACAAAAGGTAACATTAATTTTAAAAAAATAAGTTAATTTTTATGAAATATTCTCTATTTTACAAGTATTTGTCTTTCCTACCCTCCAGGAACTTCAAGTTTGTTCATGAAAACAAATGCACAGTGCTCCATTTGTGGATAGAACCATGGCAGTAATTCACTGAGAAACAAAGATTTCAGGAAGAATGTGAATCCAAGGGCCTTATCTTCAGATCAGATACAGATTTGGCTCTTCTTATTAATTTGGTGGTTTTGTTTATTTATTTATTTTTGCTGGTCCTGGGGCTTGAACTCAGGGCCTAGGCACTGTCCCTGAGCTTCTTTTTGCTCAAGGATAGCACTCTTAACACTTGAGCCACAATACCACTACAGGCTTTTTTGAGTTTATTGGAGATAAGGGTCTCAAGGACTTTCCTGCCTTTGCTGGCTTCAAACATCAATCCTCAAATCTCAGCCTCTTGAGTAGCTAGAATTACAGATATGAGCTGCCAGCACCGGGCTTGTAGTATTTTTAAATACGTAAGTAGAACACTCTAATGTAACAAACATTGATTTAACAAATGACTGAGATCTTTGGGACTACAGGATCATTTACCTAAATCTCTTATCTTAGCATAATATTGATAAATTACTAAGCAATCTGTTTCTCTGGTTTTCCTTTCCCCTTGTCCAAAACACTTCTTCCAGAATTTCAATATTTTTACTTTATAATTTTAATATCAATTAAATATTAATATTAATTTATTTATAATATATTAAATTTATTTATTTTTATATTTACTTTTAATTTTTCTACTTTAAAAAATTACAAAAAAGACAAAGGTCTATGATGTCATTTGAGACCTCTCATGAATAACATAAGATAAATATCTTCTATCTCATTTTAGAAGATGTCTTAAATCTAAATACAGGTATCAATTTCCTTTTAGCTTCCTTATAAAACTTTCCCCCTAGGAAGAACATTGATTAAGTGGAGAAATTACGTAATATATGTTGTTGGATTTGCCTGTGAATTCTAATGATATAAGATCAACTTCTTTCCAAAATGTGTTTATTGCTATTAAGAAAAGAAAGCTCTGGTGGTGTGTGTGTGTGTGTGTGTGTGTGTGTGTGTCTGGTGGTGTGTGTGTGTGTGTGTGTGTGTGTGTGTGTGTCTGGTGGTGTGTGTGTGTGTGTGTGTGTGTTCTGAGGTTAAAAATGAAGATAGTGACCTTAAGCCTCTCAAGATTTGTAAGGCTGGCATGCCATCTATCTCAATAATTCCTAACAAGAATGTCAAATGGACAGAAACAGCCATAGTAAGCGGGTGCTTTGCAGCTGACAGTGATTGCTGTATTTGGGGTGATGGGGAACAGCATTTCCATTAGTTCAAGTGAAATACAATGCCCTGCCAACTCTAGGTATCAGTGTATTCAATCCCCCTGCTGTGCCTGTCCATTTTCTGTTGCTGCAATTAAAAATCAGTCGATATCAAGTCAAAATGTTGTACATTCTTCCCCTATCCCTTTCCTCTTCACTGTGTTTCCAGCTTCACCGGAAGAACATGTCACTATGGTAACCAATCCCTCTGGTGCCCAGACCAAGTCAACCTTTCTAGTCCAATTGCCAAGCAGAGTATCACAGAATCAGAGACCTGGAAGGAGCCACCAGAAGCCATGAATCCCATGCCCCCTTTCTCCAAGTGAGGTCAGCCAGTACCAGACACAAGATATTTGTCTCATTCTACAAGGTTCAAGGAAGGAAATTCAAGAATGCCCTTCAGAAAATCCTGCTCCTATTTCCAGTCATGTTGACAAGAATTCTCCCCCACATTTCAGCTAACTCCCTACCATTTCGATTTTAAAGAAAGCAGAACATGACGGAGAAAGGAACCACTTTATAAATCTGAAAACTGGGATAAAGTCAGCCATTGTCAAAACGATTCTACTTCCTCTTGTTTTCCAAGCCCAACACTTGTTCTTCTGGAATCCTCTCACATCCTGTATACCTTTACAAAATTGTGGCATTCCAGACAACAGCCTTGTCACGAGAAGAGGTCACACACAGAACCAAATCGGTTGAAATCTCCTAGTCATGCTAAACAATCCCCACTACAAACACCAAGATGTATTCTCCCTCCGGCCATCCCCCACCTCAGAAATGTGAACTGGCTTTCCAGAGCGTACCTACTGACTTGGCTTTCTCAAATTCACCGATTTTTTTTTTCTGATCCATTTTAACACCTGCATGAATCCAAGCACATCGGTCCTTACAAGTATTATTTTTAAACCAGCAAACTTCACAGCCTTATAAGTAAGAGAAATGAAGAATTGTCTTATGTCTTGGCCTCAGAGTACTTTGCAAATGATGGCACTGCACGCTCACCACCCTGGAATGACTATGTGATAGTTGGAGAGAGTAAAACATGGAGATAATAGAAGCAACACATAACAAGCTACACATCTTCCCAGACAGGCCTCCATGGAAGAGAACATATGCTCTTCAGAGAAGCATTACAGCTAACTATATTTCAGTAGGCTGATGGAAGAGGCTAGCCTCCAACATAGAAATCATACAGGATTTACAAACTGTACCCAGGAGGCAGAATTTTTTTCTTAATGTAGGTAGTCATATTAAAGTAACCAATTTTACCACTATCCAAGTGCAGCCTGTTTCCTGTTGTAGTCTACTTGGGGCCTTTTTTAAAATATATAAATCTTCAGAAAATGGCATTCCTTTCGCTCTGAAGTGCCCGCTTTGGCGCTACTTTTCTGGCGTCTATGAGACCCTGCTGATACTCGCTGCACACGATCGCTGTCGCCCACGACTTTTTCAAAAGGAGAAATAAAGGACTGGAAGATCGTGCTCCGGACCAACAGGCTTTAAGCTGCGGCCGAGGCTGGGGAATCTCACCGACTGCCGTGGACGCGCGCCGGCCCCGCGCCGGGCCTGGGACCACGCTTCCTTAGAGCAAGGCCTCGGCGTGAGACCTTCCCTACTATCTCCCCCTCGATTCGGATCAGTTCCATGTGGCGAGCAAAGATCACCATTCCGAATCTGTTCTCCCCCCCCCCCCCATTGGCACCACCACGCCTCCCGGGGCTTCCTCTAGAAGCCCCACGTGATGGGGTCCCTTCTTTTTCTGTGAGGCCGGGGTAGCCCCGTATCCTAGGGGCCACGAGAAGCCAGGTGAGCCGGCCCAGATAAGACACAAGACCGCAGCGGAGCAGAGCCGGAGCCCCTGCCCCAGTGCCGCAAACCAGCCCACGGACAGGCAAGTCCTGTCCTCTCCGAGCCTCCGCCCGGCCTGTGGATGCCTGGATCCCCACCTCCCCCGCCCCCCCCCATGAGGAGATGGGGGGGTGGCAGGTGGCCGCGGGGCCTACCTCGAGGCGCCACGCCGCGCCCCTGGGCGCTTACCTTTCCGGATGAGGGCTGCGATCTCGGGGTCGAAGCCTTGCCGGTGACACTTCCTCCAGAGGCCCATGTTGGTGGAGTTGTACTGCCGGCTGCACTCGTCCGCGGGGCTCATGGCGAAGAGCTGCCGGCGATTCCGGGCGCGGAGGAGTTTGCCCTCCCAGCGGTCCAGGCGCGAGCGGCTGGCCCGGAGAGGCAAGTTGTTATTGTTGTTGTAAATGAAGCCCGGGTCCACTCGGCGAGTGTTGAAGGCCTTGCACCTGTCCCTGTGCTTCCTGGCGTCCGTCTCGTACCAGTGGTCGGAGCAGATGGCCACAGCCAGCATGCCGAGGGCGCAGAGCGCTAGCGAGAGGCCCGTGTAGAGCAGTAACCTTCCGGCAGCCATGCCTCCGCTGGGCGGCTACACCATGGGCATGATCCGCCGCGCCTCGCCTTCCCTCCCTGAGCCCGCCCGAGCTGCGGGAGAGGACCGCGGGAGGAGGGGACGGGAGGAGGGGGGGCCCGCGTGGTGAAGCCCCCCCCACCGACCGGTGCGCAGCCCCGGGAGTGCGCGGATCCGGGGCGGGAAGCCTAAAAAGTTCTGCTGGGGAGCGGCTCCCGCGGGCTCCTGGGCATCCTCCAAGGCTGGCGCAGCCTCCCGGCGGCCGCCGCCCCCCCGCCCCGCCCCGCAGGAAGGGACGGCGAGGCCCCGCGCGCCGCTGCCCTGGGCGCCCGCGACGGCTCCGCTGCCGCTGGGACTCGCTGGGGGGTCCTTTGTGCGGCGTGGAGATCAGACCCGAGCTTTCTGGGAACGGGGTGAGGCGGGGTGAAGGGGCGTCCGGAGGTGGCTGGTCTTCAGGATGGAGCTGAAACCCACCCGCAGCCGGCGGCCCCGGGGAACCCTCCCGACGCCGGGACCAGCTGCCCTGAGTCGCGCCCGGAACTCCCTTCTCCGGGATTCGCCCGGGGATGCTCGCCCAGAAATGTTCTCCTCTCCGGATCGAGTGTTATTTTTAAAACCCAAAATTACAAATCTCCGTGGTCTGATCACCTGCAGGCTCGTGGCCGGTTCGGGTCCCGACGGCG
>NW_012267272.1:7558818-7599565 GCF_000151885.1 Dipodomys ordii | reverse complement strand
CAGCCCGCCCTGCAGCCGGCCCTCCGGGCGGCGTCATGCTGCTCGTTCTCTCCCGTGGCCCTTCTTCTTCTTCTTTTCCTCTCGGGGCCACCGGGTGGCTGCTTCCAGATCTGCCACCGCCTCACCTCATCGGGCTCCCCGCACCCCAGGAATGGTGCTGCCCAGGTGCGGCGGGCACCGGGAGAAAGACAGAAAATGAAAAGCAACCACCACCCAGGTCTGGGCTCCGCCACACAGGCCGCCCCGCGCTCGCGCCAGCCGAGGCCGGGCACCCGGGCACGGGGTCTGCTCCGTCCGCTGGGGTCAGCCGCTCTCAAGACTGCACCATTTTTACGGCAGCCCACCCGGGCGTTCGGGCGCCCGCCTGCCGGCTTCCCTCCGCGGCGCAGCGTGGGGACAAGCTGGTCGTGGCCTCGGCTCGCGCTGTCCGGAGGATCGGGGTTCGGGGGGTGGGGTAGGGGGGGTCCGAGGTGAATGGGGCGAGGGTGGGGAAGGGCGGGAGGGAGGCTGGGTGCACGGGCTTTCTCCCTCCCCACCCCAGGCTTCCTCCTTTAGCCGCGGCTCCGAGGCCCGGCGGGCCCAGCTGGGACCGGGGAGGAACGAGATGGTCCCAGGCTGTACCCCAGGGGTTCCAAAAATCGCATCGCCCGGGTGTGGGCGCCCGGAGGAAGCCGCTGCGGCGCTTGCTCGCTCGCTCGCTCGGCTCGGCGGCCGCCGGGGCGCTGCAGCCTTGGCTAAAACCCACAGCCGAGCGCACGGAGCGCGCAGCCAAAAGCTAGTGACGTCATCCGTGCAACGTGAGCCCCATCCCTTATTTTTCTGGCCTTCTTAAAGTTAGACTGCACCATTTCCCAGGCACAAAGTAGCTCCGCTTGATTCCGTAGCCAGGCAAGTCAATGGTGCCTTACAGGTAAGCCCTGCGCTCAACCACATGCCTGTCTATGCCCATAGGCATCCATGGGGCATGGAACATGTTTACATGTGTATTGTTACCCATGTGGGGGGGGGGGGAGTGCTTACATCTGTTTCTGTTGAGCCAGGACGGATCCCCTTGAATTTTATTTTTAAAAGGACTCATTGCAGAGACGGCTTTGACAGCGGATGAGAGAACTCTGGTGGCGTCCATCACTAGTGTCTGGGTTGTATTAGATCTTTGTTTCCCGCCCCCCTCCCTACCCCCACAAGGTCTCAGGCACCGAGCAGGGAGCGGCTCTGGGGTTCCCTATCAACCCCAGTCTGGGCACCAGCCACACACACAACCCCACCTCCACCCACCTGCCCTCTCTCCAGCAGGAAAACAAGAAACCTTGATGCCTGAAAGGCCAGAAGAAGAGATTGCCACGGGGTAGGGTTAAGCAAATAACTCTCCAAGCAAAGGGCTCTGGTGGGTGGAGGAGGGGGAGCCTGTGTTCAAGGCAACCTTGGGGTAGGGTTTGCTATCCGAGGGCTGATGGTAACAGCATGGGCTCTGGACAGGGTCGGCGGGACCCCAGGCCTTGAGCCGCTCCCCCGTGCGCACACACACCCGCCCACCTCGTGGATCCTGCTTCATCCCCAACCCCTCCCCCCCTCACGTGTGACCCGGCCGGGCTGCACACGCTGGGCGCCTCCCTTCACCTCCACATTCCACCACACTCTAATGCTCATCCATCTTTTTACCCTCACCCCAAAGTCGAGGAACCCCCCACCCACACTGCCACCCACTGCCCTGGGGAAATGAGAATGCCAGGCACCCGGCGAGACACAAATGGGCACGGGAGTCGAAATGAGTGCGCCTCCACCATATTCTTTGTGTCTACTCTCCCTCTTCCTCCCTCTCACTGGCTCTGTCTGCCTTCTGTCTGTCTGTCTGTCTCTGTCTCTGTCTCTCTCTCACACACACACACACATACACACGCATTTTGAATATCCACAACAAGGCCTTTCAGTGCCATCTAGTGGGGGAGGGGCGTGCCTCTCTTTTCGCCCCTGGATTCCGCAATGGGATTTTACTGAAGGGATAGCGAAACGGAGGATGGATGCCCAAACAGTCTTTGAGGGTCCGGCTGGTCTTCCCCCCACCCCCGACCCCCGCCGCAGGAACGTGCCCTGGGCCCGGTCCTCTCCCTTGGGCTCTTTAAGATGGCACAGTGTCTTCCCATTTCTCTTTCTACCCTTTCCTACTGATTCTCCCCCAATAGCACCTGTGAACATAAGGAAACAAATGGGCACTAACTCTTTTAACCCACTTAACACAGGTTAAATTTCTAAAGCTATTTTCTTTCCTAAAGCCCTGGGAATCTGCGTATGACACAGGGAGGAAGCTGAGAGGTGAAATAACACTTAAAAGGTCACCCATAAAAAAGTCAGGGCACAACCAGCCACTAGAGCCTCGGTCTCTTCGTTCCCAACTCTCCTTTCTCTCTTTGGAACCAGATCCTGAGACCGTTTTGGCAAACCAGCAGTGCCCATTTTGCAATCAGTGTACCGCTTGGCTTGTGCGTAACCTTGCTTCCTGCTTCCATTCTTCTTCCATCGCTCTTGCCTTCTAACCTGATTCAATGATGGCCTGCCTAGCAAGTGTGAGACCCTGAGTTCAAATCCCAGAACACTTAAGGAAAAATAAATAAATTGATTTGCAGTTTATGAAATTCCAAATTCTATGTGCATACACACACTTCTTTTGATGCAGCAGTAGCATTCTACAAGCTTTTTCTCAGGTAAACCAACAAACAAAAATATGGTTGCAAGTTCTCTCAGCTTCTGAGAATCCAGAGTACTCAAGCAAAGAGTTTCCTTCCCCATTGTACCCCTGTCCTCAGCTACCATATTTATTCTACCCCACCCTTCAACTTCACCCTTGACATTGTCAGTTGGAAGCAAGGGAAAAGTGGATGTCGCCTCTTTGCCATCTCGCTACCAATATGGCATCATTTGCCCAGAGAAAAAGCCTTACTTCTTAAATAGCCTTCATCCTTTTTCTCCATAGTTCACTTCACAGACTGACATGGGGTGCAACCCAAAAGTGACTTTGGGCTTAAGCCCTCCCGACACAGCTCCCCAACTCTGAGAAATGCTGTTATTTCTGCCTCAACAGGCATTCTCTATGCTAAACACCTGCTTTCTACATCTCAGCTTATTAGAAAGTCATCATGGTGTTGTTGAGCATCCTTCCTTCTTTTCTTCCTCCTGAGAGTCGTTATAACACAAGACTTGCCTTTAGCTTCTTCCTCTACCACACCACTATATTAATCGTAAATTCTACAGCTCTCCATTCAAAATTCTGCTGTAGCTCCATCTTGTCTGGGAGGTAAAATTCCAACCCACTAACCCTAACCACACCCTGCCTAAGGCTGCAGCCTGTGTTCTCCAGGGACTTCCACCCTCTAAATATGTTCTAAAAAGTCGCGCATGGGCGCCATTCCTCGTTGCCCATAAATATTTAATGGCTCTGCTTTTTAAAGTTCTTACAATAACAGGTGGCTCGTATCAATAGGTCAAATAAATATCACTTGATCATCTCACTGGATGCTGAAAAGGCAACTAATTAGGCCCAACGAACTTGCCTGATATTTCAAAGCTCTTTCAAAAGCAGGAACTGTTTTAAGTGAATAAGATCATCTCCTACATAAAGAAAAATGTCACCTCAGAAGGGAAAAAAAACCAACAGCTCAACAGACAAATTGGCAAGGTTTATAATAGAGATAACTTACAGAAAGAAGGAATTCAAATAGAAATTAACATATTAAAAAACCCAACCTCATTAGTAATCTGGAGAATACAGATTTTTTTTCAATGCTGATTTCACCTATGAGATGGGGTAAAAAATGTACATGCCTGTTAATGTCAAGTGTTGGCTGGAATGTGGAGAAACAGGCCATTGTACAGCTATGGTAGGAACATGGATTAATGCAGCCACTCTAGGGCACCATTTGGAGTCACTGCTGGGAGAAAAAAGATGTTTCATATGACCCAGATGTGTTTTGGGGTATCTAGCTTGTAAAAACACTTTGTAACCAGGTACCACCTATAATCCCAGCTACTCAGAAAACTAAGATCTGAGGATCACAGTTTGAAGCCAGCTCAGGCAGAAAAGTCTGTGAACTCTTATCTCAATTAACCACCAAAAAGCTGAAAGTACAGCTGTAGCTCAAGTGGTAGAGCACTAACCTTGAGCAAAAGAAGGATAGGGACGGTGCCCAGGCCTTGAGTTCAAGCTCCAGGATACACATACACACACACACACACACAAAACTTTTTCAAAGGCAAAGAGTATCTTTTGCAGGCTACTTGCACTGGTTTCCTACCACAACCTCATACCTCAAAACATCAGAAGTGTACTGTCTCAGAGAAGTCAAGTCCAAACTCAAGGTGTAAGCTGGACCACGCCCCCTTTGGCATCCTGTAAGGTAAAGTGTTTTCTTGCCGGTCTATCTTCCAGGATTTTCTGGCAATCCCTGACCTACAAATTCTTTGTTCTAGTCTCTGCCTCTGCTGTCACATTACTGTCTTTTCTCATTTGCTTTCACATCATCTTCCCTTCGTGCAACTTTGTCTCTACGTTGCCTCCTTCTCAGAAAGACGCCAGTTCCATGGAATCGGGGCCTAGCCTGCTCCAGAATGACATCATCTTCGCTGATGGCCTCAGTTACATAGGCACACTGCTTCTAAGTAAGGTCACATTCTGAATTGCTAAGTGGTGAGGACTTCAGCCTATCTTTTGAGGAGATACTACTCACCCCCTAACTCTAGAAACAAAAGGGTGCATAAAGAAACATGCATGAATCTATTTGTGCAAAATGAAAGGATATGAGATAACTGAGAAGCCAAGCAGGAGCCAGGAAGTTGGCCCCAGCACACAAAGGACCAGGGAAGCAGAGAAATGGAGGCCGACATGCTGAATATCCAAACCTCTAAAAGTTATAATAGATTCTATCCTTCTACCTTACAAACATCTTTGGAAGTAGAGCTGTGGCTCAAAGCGGTAGAGTGCTAGCCTTGAGCACTGGTAGCTCATGCCTGTAATCCTAGCTACTCTGAGGATCCTGGTTCAAAGCCAGCCCATGCAACTCGTATCTCCAATTAACCACCAGAAAACTGGAAGTGGCTCAAGTGATACAGCACTTAGCCTTGATCAAAAGAACTCAGGGACAGCACCCAAGGCCAGAGTTCAAGCCCACGACTGGCCAAAAACAAAACAAATAAAAAACATCTTTATGATGCAAAATATGAAATATGTAGTTACATTTTATATGAATAAAAGTTGGTAATATATCAACCAAATTAATTATTGGTGTTTATGTGTTGATGAGCCAGCAAAGTTCACCATTCCTAATGTTATAAACTGCCATAAGACATTTTTCTTGACTTTTATTTCAGAAAATCATTAATTCTATTGTCACAATCAAGAAGGGCCAGGACACGAGGGGGCAACTGGGGGAGAAGTGAAGAAAGGGGAGATATTGCCCAAAAGGAAATATACTCATTACCTGGCTTATAAAAGGGTAACCCACCTGGACATCACCTTAATAATAACTTTTTTTTTCATTTTTGAAAAGTATCTGGTGAAGGTCTACTCAACTGCCTTACAATATGGTAGATGGCACTACAGAAGCATCACATATAAGAAGGAGAAATCACAGGGAAACAGGAAGTCAAAGCAAGGAGGAGGAGCCAGTCTTGCCTTTTTTTTTTTTTTTTTTGGTCAGTTGTGGGGCTTGAACTCTGGGCTTGGGCGCTGTCCCTGCACTCTTCAGCTCAAAGTGAGCACTCTACCACTTGAGCCTCAGCGCCACTTCCAGTATTTGAGTAGTTTTTATTGGAGATAAGAGTGTCACGGACTTTTCTGCCTGGGCTGGCTTTGAACTGCGATCCTCAGATCTCAGCCTCCTGAGTAGCTAGGATTACAGGTGTGAGCCACCAGCGCTGGCCAGTCTTGCCTTCTTTATAATAATTCAGTTTTACAAGACTAACTCACTCCTTGAGATCTGCATTAATCCCCTCTTTGGGCACGTCCCTGGTAAGCTAATTACCTTCCACCTGTCCCCACACTGGGACTGTGTGTCAGAACAGTATCTTGGTAGGAAAGTTTCCAGCAGAGGAAACTTTCAAACCATATCAAGATCCTAACATCTTGCAGGGCAGGGAACAAATAGGAAGAGCAATATAATCTACCTGTTACCTATCTATCGTCTACCATTCAACAACACACTGCTAGCTATACAAAATAGACAAAACTCTTTCCTTGGCTTTCACATTTTACTAAGAATTCTAAGCACGTTTTTATATATTAAGACAAATAAGGTTCTTACCAGAGTGAATATTAGTAGAAAGCATAAAAAAGCTTTGTTTGAAAGGAAAAAATTTAAATACAAATGTTCATCCAATCGCTATTTTATAAATATTACTTCTCAAATAACTAGGATTGCATTAGCACACAGCTAAGCTCAGCGGCCACATGCCTTTCATGTGGGAAGGGTGGAAAATATTTTCGACTTCTGTCACTTATAACCAAGCTCCTACTGTGCTGCAGCTTTCATACCTACTTAATTTCCATTAGTACTCTTGTTTTCCTAGTGGTACTTGGGTTTTGAACTCAGTACTTGCTTGGCAGCTGATCTGCTGCTTAAGCCATAAGCTCAAGACCTTTCTGCTTTAGTTATTTTTCCAATAGGGAAAAAAAATGACTTTTATTGGTTGAGATAGAGTGGCTTAAATTTTTTGCCCAGGCTAGCCTCAAATGATGATCACCCTAATTTCTGCCTCCCAACTAGGTAAAATTATAGACATGAACCCTACATCTGGCTCCATTAATACTTTAAAGAACAACCACTTTAAAATTGTATAGAGCACTGACTGAAATACCAAAGATGATTTCATTCAATCATCTAACAACTCTATGAAGTAGAAGCTATTACTGTCATTTTGCAGATAAAGTAAAGCTTCAAAATATAAGTGACTTGCTCAAGGTCAGGGGCAGGTGATAAATAGCAAAACTGGGCTTCAACTTAGGCTGTCTGGCTCTAAAACTCTTGTGTCTAATCAACACTCTCCTGACTCCCTGACCCTGGGAGGTTGTATGGTAACACTCTTATTATTAATAAATCACATGAATATTTATGCACACTCTCATCAGAGGACAATGACCACACACATTATTATATCTCACTTTGCAGACAAGGAAATGAAGCCACAGAGACTCAAAGATACTAGAAAAGAGTCCACGCTCTATCAGTGTAGTCACTGGAGAAGCTAACCACAGGCAAATTTACAAAGCAAATGGGATTTCCTCCTGGGTTTTCAAACTCTCTTTCAAATCCTTTTCTCTCGTCCTGGTTAACTCCAAGTCCCCTATGTGCTATTGGGAAATAATATATGCTCTCCAAATTATTATGACTTGATTAAGAACTCAAGATGGTTTATATAGAAATATGAATGTGATATTCTCAGAATGCTAATGCAGTCAGTGAAAAGTTTCCAGATAAGACACTTCAGTGAGATCAGTCAAATAGTGTTCTCACCAGGGTGAAGATTACAGAAAGGGCAATGGGACCAGGGAGGGGGGAAGTGGTAACATTGTACAAAGCTGGAAGTGGAGCTATGGCTCAAGTGGAGAGCACTAGCCTTGAGCAACAAAGCTCAGGGACAGCGCCCAGACCCTGAGTTCAAGCCCAAGACTGGCACACAAAAAAAAAAGCTGGGCACTGCTATCTCCCACCTGTAATCCTGGCTGTTCAGGAAGTTGAGATCTGAGGATCAAGGTTCAAAGCCAGCGTAGGCAGGAAAGTGCATGAGACTCTTATGTCCAATTAACAACCAGGAAACCAGAAGTGGTGTTGTGTCTCAAAGTGGTAGAGTGCTAGACTTGAGCAATAAAGCACAAGGACAATGCCCAGGATAAGTTCAAGCCCCATGACAAAAAAGAAAAGGATGCTTTGTACTTATAAGCTGATATAAGGAATTGTAAACTTTTTTTAACAAGTACTAAATAATTAGAAGAGAATGAAAATAATTTTTTGTGAAGGTCCTGAGGCTTGAACTCAGGTACTGGGTGCTATCTCTGGGCTTTTTTTTCTCTCAAGGCTAGTGCTCTACCACTTGAGCCACCGCTCCACTTCTGACTTTTTTAGTTGTTGACGGGAGGTAAGAGTCTCATAAACTGCCCAGGCTGGCTTTGAAACATGATCCTCAGATCTCTGCCTCTTGAGTAGCTAGGATTATACATGTAAGAAAAAAAAAAGAATTTTTAACCTTCCCACATTACCCAGGGACAAGAATTCTCTGTCACCCCAGGAAGAAGTGCAGACAAACCCTACAGTTTGAGAGAACTTTGGGAATCAGAAATGAAGAGATATGAAAAACATATAACTCAGACGTTTGATCTAATAATGTTCATAAATGCTGAAAATAGAGATAATGGAATTTCTGTTGGCCAAATACATAATTAGGGTTCACATAACTCTTAGGAATTAAGGAAGAAGGGAAGGAAGAAAGGAAGGAAGGAAGGAAAGAAGGAAGACAGGCAGGCAGGCAGGCTGGTTCAACATAAAATTGAAAGAAATCATTAATGGCAAACACAGCCCACATAACTCACACATGGTGCTGAGTAATTCTCATAGCTACTTTGCAAGGTAGCTTTGGTCAACCCATTTTATTGATGAAGAAAATAACTAAAACAATGTCTAAATGTGTTTAATAGGAGAGTTAGGATTCACACCTAGTTCTAACAAAGACCATGTCTCCAATCTGGAGGGGAACAACTCTCTAAGGATTAGAAATCTACCCTGATAGGGATTTAAAAAAAAAAAAAAAAGGAAAAAAGATGGAGCTGGGTATCAATGGTTCATGCCTGTAATCCTAGCTACTCAGGAGGTCGAAATATGAAAAAACAGTTCTAAGCCAACCCATGCAGGAGAGTTTGTGAGACTCTTATCTCCAAATAACTACCAAAACAACAAGAACAGCAGTGGAGCTGTGCTGGGTACCAGTGGCTCAGGCCTGTAATCCTAGCTCCTCAGGAGGCTGAGATCTGAGGATCCCGGCTCAAAGCCAGCCCAGGCAGGAAAGTCCATGAGACTCTTATCTCCAATAAATCACCAGAAAATCAGATGTAACATCTTTGTCTAAATTCTTCCCTCTGATATTTCCCAATGCTTTTGTCCTGTTAGAATCTTAACTTCTAAGATCTGAGTGTGGCTTTGGAGTTAAAATTAAAAATTAAAAAAATAAAAACCACACATACACACACACACACACACAGGTCCCATCTTGAGCTGGGAAGGTGGCTCAGTGGTAGAGTGTTTGCCTTGCTTGCATGAGGCCCTGGGTTCGATTCCTCAGCACCACATAAGCAGAAAAGGACAGAAGTGGCACTGTGGCTCAAGTGGTAGAGTGCTAGCTTTGAGCTGAAGAGCTGAGGGACAGCGCCCAGGCCCAGAGTTCAAGCCCTACAAAAAAAAAAAAAAAAAAAAAAAAGGTCCCATCTTCCCAGATTTCCATATTCATAAGTCCTCAGGCCAAAGCACCAGTGACAATGTCATTCTCATTAGCACAACATCACAAGGTCCCTGAGCAGACAAAGGATATTCAGTTTTCTTTTTTCCAAATACTGTCTAAGGACCCAGAGGGTGTAGTTTATGGTGGAATACTTGCCTGGCATGAATCCTGAGGCCCTGTGTACAGTCCCAGCACCACAGTAATAACAATAATCATTAATCATTATAATCATGATCAGAATCACAACACAGCTTTCATATAGACTCTGTGTGTGTGTGTCTGTGTGTGTGTGTTTGTGTGTGTGTATGGGAGGATTAACTGGGGCTTGAACTCAAGGCCTTATATTTTCTCTTACACTTTTCCTTTCAGGGCTGGCACTCTACTACTTGAGATACAGCTCTAGCTGGAAGTGGCGCTGTGGCTCAAGTGGTAGAGCGCTAGCCTTGGGCTGAAGAGCTGAGGGACAGTGCCCAGGCCCAGAGTTCAGGCCCCACGACCAAACCCAAAAAACAAAAAAAAAAGAGTCTCACACATTTGTCTGCCTGAGCTGATTCTGAACCAAGATCTTCAGATCTCAGCCTCTCAAGTAGCTAGGATTATTGGTGTAGTTCATTGGTACATGGTTATAGACTTTAACAAGATCTGCCCTGAACAAACAAACCAAGCCTGGTCATTCATGTTTGTACTCCCAGCTATAAATAGGTAGAAGGGAAGCATATATAGAAGAATCACAGTCCAGGGGGCTGGGAATGGGTAGTGGTAGAGTGCTTGCCTAGCATGCATGAAGCCCTGGGCTCAATTCCTCAGTACTATAGAAACAGAAAAAACACCGGAAGTGGTGCTGTGGCTGAAGTGGTATAGTGCTAGCGTTGAGCAAAAGAAGTTCAGGCACAGTGCTTATACCCTGAGTTCAAGCCCCAGGACTGGCAAAAGAAAAAAAGAAAAGAAAGAATCACAGTCTATGCTGGCCGAGGGAAAAGACTTCATATGAAAAGTAACTAAAGTTGCTACAAAGTAGATCAAGTGGTAGAGCACATACCTAAACAAGTATAAGGCCCTGGAGCCCAAATCCAGCACCACCAAAATCCAGCAGTCAACCCATAGGGAGTAGAAAGGTAATAAAGATAAATGAAAATAATCAAATAGAAAGGAATCATATGGAAAAGAATACAATATAAGCCTCAAGCCGTTTCTCTGAAAATTGATAATGCATATTGTGTCAACATATACCAGAAGTTTAGTAATATCAACAATTTTCTAGAAAATATGACATGAGCATAAAGAAAAATCAAATCAGTTGTTTCCAGAACATGGAATGAAGATTAGAATTAGAAAAAAATATTAGTAATACATGAATCTATAATTTAATAGTTAATGAAGCTATAATGTAATTTTTCTCCAAAAAGAAATGTAAACACAGATCATTTCAAAGGAACCAGTGCCTTCTACTAAATAGCTGTGGAAGAAAGTATACAGACCTCAAAACTCTTCTAGCAAAAAGAAAAAGGAGAACAAGCCTTGCATCGTTTTATGAGTTTGCATAACTTTGACAACCAAACCAGATGGAATACATTTTGAGAATACTTCTCAAAATTATAGACTGAGACAGCTGGGCGCTGGTGGCTCACGCCTGTAATCCTAGCTACTCAGGAGGCTGAGATCTGAGGATCTCGGTTCAAAGCCAGCCTGGGCAGGAGAGACAGTGAGACTCCTATCTCCAATAAACCACCAGAAAACCGGAAGTGGCGCTGTAGCTCAAGTGGTAGAGTGCTCGCCTTGAGCTGAAGAGCTGAGGGACAGCGCCCAGGCCCAGAGTTCAAGCCCCACGACCGACAAAAAAAAAAAATTATAGACTGAGCAGCTTCATCAACAGAGATACAAAATTTCTAAACAAGTTATTTACAACTGTGTTAAAAAGAAAATCTAGCCAGGTGCCTATGATTCACATCTATAATCCTTGCTACTCAAGAGGTGAGATCTGAAGATTGTAGTTCAAAGCTAGCCCAGGCAGGGAAGTTTGTGAGAATCTTATCTCCAAGTAACCAGCAAAAAAGTCAGAAGTGGAGCTATGACTCAAGTGGTAGAGCGCTAGACTTGAGTAAATGAAGCTAAGGGACAGAACCCAAATCCTGAGTTCAAACCCCAGGACAATCCATGCAACTTAGCATATTAACAGATAAAGTTTAAAAAAAAATCATATGGTCTGCCAGCTATCACTGTGCACACCTGTAATTTCAGCCTACACAGGAGACAAAGACAGGAGGATTACAAGGATGAAGCCAACCTGAGCAAAAAGATACCAAGACTCATTCTCAAAACCAAAATAAAAACAAAAGGCTTGGGGCAGCACCTCAAGTGGTAGAGCTCTTGCATATCATGTGTAAAGCCCTGGGTTTAATCCCCAGTACCACATGCTGCTGCCAATTGATACATAAAACTATTTCATAGATAGAAGCCTAGACTAATGTTGACAATAGTGATACTTTGTTGTTAATGATGGAGAGTTTCTAGAAGCCCTGTGAGTAGGAAGAAGGCAGGATTTTCTGAGAAGGTTTGAGGTAATCAGTCATACTTATTGAGAAAAAAAAAGGAGAGAGGAAAATCCTGAAGGAGCAGGAGTTTGGGGAGAATCTGTGGTATTCTGACCTCATGGTGCTTCATTAAGATGTGGATAACAACACAGAAATAAGAAAAATACTACCGATGAAACTAGAAAAGAATACTTTTCAGCCAGGCTGACTCCAAGCATCTTCTTACTTATACATTCCTTCAACCAAGCTAAGTTCTGATTAAATTTTTACTATGGATCAGGCACTACACAAGCCTTAAGATACATAATTTCAAACAAGATGCTCACAAATCTCCATCCCCCAGGAGTCTAAAATACTGGGTAAAAACAAGTAAATAATTTCAAGAAAAGGAAAGAAGGCTATTTTGTGTGTGTGTGTGTGTGTGTGTGTGTGTGTGTGTGTGTGTGTGTACCTGCCAGTACTAGGGCTTGATTTCAAGGCCTCCTGTCTGCTTGGCTTTCTTGCTCATTGGTGGTCCTCTACCACTTGAGCCATGCCTCCAGGCCAGCATATGGCTGATTCCTTGGAAGTGGAGTCTCTCAGTCTTTTCTACATCAGGTTGGCATTGAATTATGATCTTGCAAGTCTTAGCCTCCTGAGAAGCTAGGATTACAGATGTGAGCCACTGTTGCAAAGCAAGAATGCTATTTCAATACAGCCAACATTCAAGGAGCATTTTGTAACTGTCATTGCTCTAAACTCTTTATGTGTGTATTTTCCTTTCTGTTTGTTACAACAATTTCTTTGAGGTGGTTCTGATTGTGGTTGTTGTTATTGCAGGCAAGAAAACTGAGTCGTGAGGAAGTCACTTTGACTAGGGTGATGCAACTGGGAAATGGCAGAGCCAGGATTCTAGCCAAGATACTACTCATGTTCAGTCTTTAACCAGAAGCTTTTCCTCCATGTTGCTCTGGTTCCCTGCTAGCATGTGAACATAGTTCTTTCCCTCCAAATGCTCATGTTGAAATTTGGTCCTCAATGTAACAGTGTTGAGAAATGGTGGCTCTTTTTAAGAGGGACTAGCTCATGAAGAGAGATTCATGTAAATCTAACTGGAGACTGAATATAAGAACAAGTTGTTAGGAGAATATGAGAACAAGTATAGTGTGTCTTGTGCTTTCCCCTTTCCATATATGCCTATCTTTCTGCTTTTTCCTTGGTATGACTCAGCACCAAGCACCTTCCAGATGCCCCGCCTACTTAGGGACTTATAGCTTCCAGAACCATGAGCTCCATAAATCTCTTTTCCTTACAAAGCACCAAGTATCAGGTATGCCATCACAGAAAGAGGAAACAGGAAAACAGACTGAGACACACTACATATACACACCTTAGCACTCGTGCGCGTGTGTGCGCGCACACGCGCACACATACACACACACACACACTTGTAGATCATCAGAAAAAAAATCACTACAGGAAAATAGTACTTCATTTTAGAACAAAGAGAAATTATTAGAGGAAGAAAAGAAAAAGATAGCCAGGTGCTGGTTGCTCAAGCCTGTAATCCTAGCTCCTCAGGAGGCTGAGATCTGAGGATCACAGTTCAAAGCTAGCCCAGGCAGGAAAGTTTGTAAGACTCTTAATCTCAAACTAACCACCAAAAACTAGAAGTGGAACTGTGGCTCAAAGTATAGAGCACTAGCCTTGAGCAAAAGAGATCAGGGACAGCATCCAGGCCCTGAGTTCAAGCCCCACAACTGACAAAGAAAAAAAAAAAAAAGCAAGCATGTTCCAGGTACAGATATAGCCTGAAATTAAAAGTAGCTCAGGAAAACTCCAATGAGGATCTTCAGGAAAGGGGTAGAGTAATATGAGGCTGTAGGCTCAGAGGCCAGTTTGTGATAAGACTTGTAGATACAGACCAAAGCGTATGGGAAGTCCCAGGGGAAATCCTTCAGAAAGGTAATCATTGTACAATGAGGAGAATAGGCAAGGAGATATGAGAATCCCATTGAGGCAAGACACTAGTGAGAAGGCCACTGTGACGGTGAGCAAAAACTAAAGGGAAGGAGGCATGAGAAGATTGAGGTGGAGGAAGATGGAGCGATAAGAACTTCGGATGGCCCAGATTTCTAGGTCAAGCTTTTAGAATATTAGTGGGATTGTTTATTGGGATGATTAACTTGAAAGAAGGAGTGGGATTGGTGGAAAAGGGAGGAAGAGATAATGAGATAAGAGATGAACACACTTCCTAGTAATTTAGGATACCCACAGTAGGTGTTATATTATCCTAAGTAAATCTGATCCTATGGAATATTAGATTCATTGCTGGTGGAATATAAATCATTTTGGAAGCCTGGCCCTATAAGCCAGCAATACCATTTCCAGACACTTCACCTAAGGTGGTTCATACATACATATACTAAAGATATTCTGCAAAAAGATATTCGTTGGATCATTGTTTCTGGTAAAAGACCCCCCCAAAAAAAGATGGAGACAACTGTCACCTTCGTTTCAATATGGTTCAATAACGATAATTTATTCATATAGTGGAATGCTCTACATAAATTAAAATGGATGAGTTATTTCTGTATATATTAACATGATGAATCTCAAACACACAATTTCAAGTAATTGAAGCAAGCTGCAAAAGATACATACAGAATAATACCATCTATGTAATTTTAAACAAGAAATAGTTGTTTGTATACTATTTACAGATATATACACATGTCCTAAAAGTAAAAATAAACACATGGGAATGATATGCACCATCTTGAGAAATCATTAGCTCTGGGAAAGGTGGAGGAGGGGGAGGGCTAGAGGTTTACCTACATCTCCACCATTTTTTTTACAGTGCAAAATCTAAATGTTAAAAAGGAAGAAGTAAAGGAGGCATTCATTCAACAAGCTATAAAAAGAACCCATCTTGTTTAAAAATTCTAGTTTATAGAGGTATAATTTACATACCATAAAATTCAGCTTTTTAGATACACAGTTTGATGATTTGGGGCAGATTTATGCAGTTATGCAACCACTAACATAACTGAAGACCATCTTATTACTCAGAAAATCTCCCTCGGGACCCTCAGAAGTCAATTGCCCATTGGCCACCATGGGTCATCCCTATAGTTTCCTCCTCCTTACAGAAGGCCTTTTCCAGAGTGTAGATAGCCCTTTCTATCTGATTTCTTCCACATAATACTTTTTAGATTCAATCATGTATTTGTGTATATCTATAAGGTATCCCTTTTATTATTTGTATATACCATTACTTAAATTTTATATTTTTATTATTTATTACTTACATTTTATTTTATATTTACATTTTATATTACTTATTTTTATACTTATTACTTATATATATAATAGATACCATTGTATAGGACACCACAATTTACTTATCTAGTTACCACTTGATGGACATCTGAGATGTTTTATACTTAGGGCTACTTACAAATAGTGTTAAGTAAAGCTACTGGGATTAGAGGTGTGGCTTGGTTAATAAGAGTGATAGCCAATGAACAAATGTGGAAGGTACCAAGTTTGAGTTCCAGTCTCAGACCTATAAATAAGTACATAAATAAATAAATAAAGTAAAACTACTATAACTATTTGAGCAAGTTTCTCTGTAAACTCAGACTTTAAAGTAACTAAAATACCCTTGTTTCATGAGGTAAAGGTAAACCCTCCAACTTGAATAGCAATGCAGAAATTATCAGCAAACAATCAATTGTAAATTTTAGAAATGAAAAGGGTAATACTTGCAAAAGTCACTGGATAAACTCCTTAGCAAAATGGAGGTAATAACAAATGAAAGAGTTTATGGCCGGGCGCCGGTGGCTCTCGCCTGTAATCCTAGCTACTCAGGAGGCTGAGATCTGAGGATCGCTGTTCAAAGCCAGCCCAGGCAGGAAAGTTCATGAGACTCTTATCTCCAACAAACCGCTAGAAAAACGGAAGCTGTGCTGTGGCACAAGCGGTAGAGCACTCGCCTTGAGCTGAAGAGCACAAGGACAGCGCCCAAGCCCAGAGTTCAAGCCCCATAACTGACAATAAAAATAAAAATAAAAAAGAGTTTATGGATTTCAAAGTGGATTAATAAACATTTTTCAATCAGAAGAACAGAGAAGGGAAGAAATCAACACAATTTTATCAAATGATCAGCACAGTCCTTTCTTTGAAACTCTAGAAGGACAGGAGAAGTAGTGATATAAAAAAGACTACCTCAGCCAGGAGCTGGTGGCTCATGCCCGTAATCCTGACTACTCAGGAGAATGAGATCTGAGGATTGTGGTTCAAAGCCAGCCTGGAAAGGAAAGTGCATGAGCCTCTTACCTCCAATTAACCACCAGAAAACTAGAAGTGGAGCTGTGCCTCAAAATGGTAGAGCACTAGCTTTGAGCAAAAGAGTTCAGAGATAGCACTCAGGTCCTAAGTTCAAGCCTCATGACCAACAAAAAAGAAAAAGAAAAAACTTAAGCTGGGTGCCAAGTGGCTCACACCTGTAATCCTAGTTACTCTGAGGGTAACCAGGCTGAGATCTGAGGATCACAGTTCAAAGCCAGCCCACGCAGGAAAGTCTGTGAGACTCTTTTCTCCAATTAACCAACAAAAACCAACCAAAAAAAGTAGTTGTAGCTGAAGTGGTAGAGCCCTACCCTGGCCAACAAAAGCTTAGGGACAGTGCCCAAGACTTGACTTCAAGCCTCGGGACTGGTACCAAAAACAACAACAACAAAAAAAAAACTTATAAAGAATAGCCAAAACAGCCCAAATTTGATGAAAGACATATGGCTCCAGATTAAAGAAATTAACAGAATCACAAATACAATAAAACTACAGCCAGATATACCAGAATCAAACTCTTGCACATCAGCATTCCCAATGACAATATTGGGTGACATGACAATATCACCCAATTCTTGAATTATACACCAGTAAAGAGAAATCCATCACAAAAACTATTTGCAATGATCTATCAACTAAAAACTAATTCCCCTAACTTTCTTAAAAATGAAAGAATTGTTTTCAATCTGGCCTTTAAAGGAATTATTATATAGTCATTATAGTCATTTTCTTCACAATGTCTGGGAAAGAGACCAAAAATGCAATACTGAGATCTGCCAACTCTATATTTGCTTTGTTTCCATCTAGAAGCATTTGTTTACCTGAAATAACGCTTGAAGGGGATAGCTAAATTAGGAAAATAGAAATATTGCTAAGTTAGTATAAAATATTGTTATATACTCTCTCTGTAGCACACATATAGTACACATACACACATGAGCACATAGCACACATATACACATATGCTTTC
Source organism: Dipodomys ordii (assembly GCF_000151885.1). Lineage (NCBI taxonomy): Eukaryota > Metazoa > Chordata > Mammalia > Rodentia > Heteromyidae > Dipodomys > Dipodomys ordii. The sequence goes on along the minus strand of NW_012267272.1, from coordinate 7,582,258 downwards.
ATATACACATGCATATTAGACCTTGGAGGTGCAGATATGGATTATTCTTTTTATTTATTTGTTTGTTTATTTATTTTGTTGGTGGTGGTTATGGGACTTAAATTTTGAGCCTGGGTGCTGTCCCTCAGCTCTTCCTGTCCCTCAAGGCTAGGGCTCTACCACTTGAGCCACAGTGCCACTTCCAGCTTTTTCTGCTTATGTGGTGCTGAGGAATCGAACCCAGGGCTTCATGCATGCTTTGTGGCATCCTACCACTGAGCCACCTTCCCAGCCCTAGTTCAAGTAAAGCCAAGTGCTCGTGGTTAGGAGAGATGATGCACACCTGTAATTCCAGCACTTCGGGGGCTGAGGCTGGAAGACAGGGAGTTTAAGGACATTCAGGGATACCTAGCAAGTTCTAGGTTGGAAATGAGCTCCATAGAGACACCCTCAAAACAAAACAAAACAAAAGAATAAAACAAACTCTGGAAATGCTTTAATCATTTTCTTGAAAAATGATTACATTATTCCTACACATTTAATAAAATGTAAATGTGTATATTATAAAATTTTAATTAGCCTGGGGCTAGAGGCCATGGCTCAAGTAGAACACCTGCCTAGCAAGTGTGACTCCCTGAGTTTAAACCCAAGAACCACCAAAAAAAACAAGAAAAAAAAAGAAAAATCAGCCCAGCAACTAAAGCATAATTTGATATTTGCTAACGAGAGGCAAAAGCTGATCAGCATATAAAAGATGAAATAAAGTCAGGATCGAAGTAATTTGTTTGATGATCCTGGAGTACGAACTCAGGACCTTGCTCTTGGCAGGCAGGTGCTCTACCACTTGAGCCATGCCCTAAGCTAGTCCTTTTTGCTTCACTTATTTTTTTGACTAAGGTCTTGTGCACATGCCCAGGAAGTTTGAACCAAAATTCTCCTATTTCACTGACAGCAGGAATAACGGACATGCATCACCACACCCAGCTTTTTATGAGTTGAGCTAGGATTTCTCCACCTGGATTGAAGTATTTATACAGCTCATGAAAGATAAGCGTTGTCCTTCAGTACTAACAAACAGAAGTGCATGGCTTAAAAACAAGGAAGGCTCATTTCCACTTTAAACTGACTGGCAGACCAGGATCTACCTGTTAAAACCTCTTAGGAGCACTGACTGACAGAGCAGTATCATTGTCAGTGAGAGAATTGAATATTCATAAGGATAATTAACTGTGCTGGCCACAAGGTGACTCTTGACTCTGGTCATAACTCATTGTCAGAGGAAGAGAAACAAGGCCTTACCCAACCCCCAGATTATGAGATATAATCCAACCAAAGAAGAGGGAAATGGGAATTATTTGACTGGATCAATGATTATCACCAAGCATGTTAACCTTTTGAATAACACATATCAAATTTAAAATAAAATTATGTCTGACTCTGTGCAGCTTATTCCAGTGGAATGTGAAAAGTAGAAAGGTCCCTGAACACAATCACATTATGTTTGTAATAATCCCTGTCTCTAGACTCCATTAGCTGTTCAAGCCTGCTTTTCTTTTCAGCTAATTACTCCTTTTGTGGATAAATATTGGGAAAAGCTCAAAGGAATTATGTATTAAGTATGTAAAATAGAATTAAGGGGTAAGCTGGGTGTCAGTGGCTCACGGGCTACTCAGGAGGCTGAGACCCAAGAATCAAGGTTCAAAATCGACTGAGGCAAAAGAAAAGTCTGAGAGACTTCATCTCCAAAGTAACTAACAAAAAGCCAGGCTGGAAGGCATGGCTTAAATAGAATACCAGTTATGAGTAAAAAAGTAGATTGAGCATGAGGCCCTGAGTTCAAGCCCAAGTACCAATATATATATATATATATATATAGAGAGAGAGAGAGAGAGAGAGAGAGAGTTGAATATTTTTTTTGCATGCTGATTTTGCTTTGTTCTCAGCAGATACTCTGTTAACTACAATGCACTTCTTAGGGAATTTAAAAGATACCATCATTCACATTCACATAGTATATCTGATTTCTGAAAAATCTCAACAAATATCTAGTTACTAATACTTCTAACAACTATACTCACCGTTCACTGGAATACATATACATGTGTGACACCAAGAGATAGGAAAGTTAAAGAGCATTAATGGTACCCTAAATGATCATTGCAAGAAGTTTTCTCAAAGACATTTGAGTTATCCTTCTATGGTTGTCCTGGGGGGCTTTGCATCCTGGGTAAGAGATAGGCCTTTCTTTTGTAAAATCAAAGAACTATTTTAAGTCCAGAAGTAGAAAAGAACCATATGATGCCAAGAGTGCTTATGGAAATAGGAGATCTATGAATTGATTCACTTAAAGCAATAGATAGCCAAATTACCCCTTGGCCTATGCCACACAATACGAATTTGAAATCCATATGAACTCTGGTTCTTGCTCTGCCTTCTAGTAAGGAATATCAGCCTCAAGTATGATGAATAATAAAATCACCTATAGCACAGGCTTTCCCTGCTACCACAACCTAGAGGGAGAAGCATACTTTACATTATGGTCCAAGACACACACACGCATATTGTTTCATGCCACGAAACACCATGCAGTTCATTTTCATACGTCCCATTCTAATGTCATTTAATGCTGGTCTTGCCCAACTAAACTGTTTACATAGTCAACTTTGTCAGTCAGCTCTCCATTACTTTAACAATGAACTTATAAAGAGGAAACTATAAATCAACTTTAAAAAAGAGAGAAGTTTTGTTTTGGCTCAGAGTCTGGGAAGTTTCAGTCAATGACCAATTCCCTGCCTTGTACTAGGCCTGTAGCAAGGTAACATACCACAGTGACAGTTTATACAGAGCAAGTGTCCAATTCCCCTTATGGCTGAGCTGAAAACCAAAGCAATTTACCCCAGTGAGGGGCACATCACCAATGGCCTAAGACCTCTCATTAGGCCCCACCTCTTAAATGTTCCACCAACTTTCAGTACCACCAAGCTGGTGACTAAGTTCTAACCACATGGATTTTGCAGATTATTCAATGACCTAATACAGCATCAACTCATGTTTCCCACCCAATGTGAAAACAATAGGCCACAGAAAATAAAAATAAAGAAAATTATCTCAAACTATAAAGCAGTCTCTGAGTATAAGCAGTGGTCTTTGTCTGTTAGTTTGGTGCTTGCTTTTGTTTTTTGGTGGTCGTGGGTTTTGAATTCATGGCTTCATGCTTGCTACACGGACATTCTACCGCTTGAGCCATACTCCAAACCCATTTTGCTATAGTTCTTTTGTTTTTATTGAGAGGGTCTCTCACTTTTGTTTGGGGTCGGCCTCAGACTATGATATTTCTATCTGTGCTTCCTGATCTATCTACCAATTCATCCTACGGAGCTGGGATTGTAGGTATATGCCACCACAGTCAGTCATGAGAAGAATTCTTAAAAGATCATTGTTAGTGCCAGGCACCAGTAATTAATGGCTATAATCCCAGCAACTCACGAGGCTGAGATCTAGAGAACTACAGTTCAAAGCCAGCCTGAGCAGAAAAGTCTGTGAGACTTTGTTTTCAAAATCACCAGTAAAAATGGCAGGGCTGGAGGCATGGCTCAAATGGTAGAGTACCAGCTGAGCAAGTAAGCCAAGCAAGCTCAAAACTGAATTCAAAGCTCAGTACTACCAAAAAAAAAAAAAGAATGGTTGTTGGAAGGACTAGGCATCACACCTGTAATTCCAGCACTTAGAAAGTGACTCCAAAGGGTCAAAAGCTCAAGCCTGGCTACCCTGGAACTGCAAGGAGAGATTTGTCTCCAAATAACAATAACAACAACAAAACATTGGTTTGGAGGTACAGGTGAATAAAGTCAATGTCCACAAAGGGTTAACTCATTTTGTTACTTTTGTTTTTCCACTGCTATTATTCCAATTTTCCTTTTGGTCGATAAGTCTCTGCTAGAATAGTTTCATGAGTTTTCTGCTTCTACCTCTATCATTGGCTTAAAAAAATGTTCCTTGAAGATAGAAGATCCTAATTCCTGAAGCCCTCAAACATTACTCTATAATGGACAAGAGCCTCTGATTGTGTGGTGAAGTTAAGGGCCTCAAGATGTAGAAAATATCTTAGATTAGCCAGATGAGTCCTAGATATAATCACATGTGTCCTTGTAAGAGGGAAGCGATGGGAAATCAAACATATGGAGTTGGTGGCAATTAGGGAGTAGAGTGATATCTGAAGATGCTAGCCTTGAACAGAATTGATGTGGCCACAAGCCAACGAATGCCAGCAGCCTCTAAATGCTGTAAGAGTCAAAGAACTGATTCTCCCCAGAGTCTGTACAGGAAACAGAACCTCATCGAGGTTTGATTTGGGTTCAGTGATACTATATTTGAACTTAGACTTCCAGAAATGTGAAGGAAAATTTGGTGAGACTAGTATATTATACCCAGGGTCTTGATTTAATGATATCTATCATACAAACTGTCTAAACACTCACCTGTTATTCTGTATACCCTGTATACTTTGTGCTATGGTCTGGACATGGTTTGAGTGTGTTAGCCCAATGAGCGCCCTTTCCTTAGCTTAGCACACTCCTTCCCGTTTCCACAGCTTATCATGCTCCTTTCTTAGGCAACGCTAGCCCATTTAGTAAAGGCAGTAAATAATCAACCTCCTGGGCTGGGAAGGTGGCTCAGTGGTAGAGCGCTTGCCTTGCATGCCTGAGGCCCTGGGTTCGATTCCTCAGAACCACATAAGCAAAAAGAATAAAGCCAGAAGTGGCGCTGTGGCTCAAGTGGTAGAGCGCTAGCCTTGAGCTGAAGAGCTGAGGGACAGCGCGCAGGCCCAGAGCTCAGGCCCCACGACTGGACCCCCAATAATCAGCCTCCTCCACCTGGGAATGACTGCCTTGGGGCAGCTACCACCATAGAAGGCAACAAGAGCCCCTTAGAGTGACCTTCAGGTCTGGGCAGCCGCAGGACCCTTATCTACTCCTTGGGCAGCAGCCATGAATCCTACTCTACCATGATCAAGCCGCTGGTCCTCACATCTGCACCAGGGTCTTCACCTCCTAGCCCCTTCTAGCCCCTCCTAACCTCAGCAGGTTATATATAGATCACCTCAGACAAAAGCCAGCACTTCTCACTTCTCCTTTGTGAGAAGGGTTCTTGCCAGTCCCTTTACCAGCAATAAACCTTTTCTTTGTTCTTTGTACCTGCATGTCTGCATGGTTTTCTGGCAAAGTCTAAAATACTCTAACAGAATGTGTCCCCCAAAGATTTCTATGGTGAAATTTAATTTTCATTGTGGATAATAAAGGAATGAAAACTTGTCTGACTGTGTCTAAAGGTGGAGGCTTTGAAAGATGATTAGGTAAAGAGGCTAGGAGACTGGAGTCCACATGATTGGAGTGATTTTACAGTAAGAGACCAGAAACATACAGACACACGCACATGGGTATGCCAACACTCACACACCACACACAAACACACACATTTGCCATTGGATGTCTTCACTATCTTGGGACTTGGCCAGCAAGAAGTACATCACCAGATGTGAGTCCTCACCTTTGGAAGAGAACCATGAGTAAAAAATAAAACTCTTTTCTTCTCTAAAATCACTTTACTGATTTATTTATTGCAGGACAGGGGTTTGAACTCAGGGCCTCATGCTTGCTAGTCAGCTGTCCTACCTGTTTCCTTTATAAGTCTTTTCTTTCCTTTATAGTTTACTAAATCTGTGGTATTGTTATTAACAATACGAAAAAAAGACTAATATTCCTCACTGCATTTCAGAAAAGATTTATGGTAGTTTATGTAGATTCAGAAAATATACTGGTAATACAAATAATAAGTGAATGGATAAATATAAATAATGGATAAAGAAAACGGAGCCAAAGATAAAGAAAAGAAATGAAAAGGGCGCCAACAAGGGAATGCAAATAGAGCAGTCACTCCATACACACACACACACACACACACACACACACACACACACACACACACACACACACACACACAAACACACAGACAACACCAACTCCATAGAAACATAAAAGACAAAGTGCAACTTTACCCAAGAATTCTGCTACCCAGAACATTTTTTGGACTGTAATTATGAATAAGATTCTCATTACACTCAAGGAAAATGTAACTACAATCACTCGACTCAAGTTTATATGACTGTTAGCTCTACCATGGGTAAAGCTTAGAACTTGATAAAGCAGGATGGACAAAGGGAAAATGAGGTACAGTCGGCTTACAGTAAATACAGGGGATATTCCTTCGTGTACTTCCCTTAAAATTAAGGAACCAAAGTCATTTAGGGGAAAATGAAACAGGATAACTTAAGGAAACAGAGGCCTGGTGAAGGCTACTCAGGAATATGGTATTTAGAAACACAGAAGTGCCCATTTTTGCTTCAAAGAGAGACAACCAGGATACATTCCTCCCTGAGAAAATTGCTTCTCCAAACTTAAGCCACCTCCTGTTCCAAATGCAGATAGCAGGGCACCTCCTTAGCTCAGGATCTGTTTAATGGCAGGACCCTTTTTTTTTCTTTTTTTTTTTTTGTCGGTTGTGGGGCTTAAACCCTGGGCCTGCGCGCTGTCCCTCAGCTCTTCAGCTCAAGGCTAGCACTCTGCCACTTAAGCCACAGCACCACTTCCAGTTTTCTGGTTAATTGGAGATAAGAGTCCCACAGACTTTCCTGCCTAGGCTTGCTTAGAACCATGCTCCTCAGATCTCAGCTTCCTGAGTAGCTAGGATTACAGGAGTGAGCTACCTGGCTTACAAAGCATTCTTACCTGGAAACTCAGAACACCAAGTGTGATCAGAGCAAAGACAAAACACCTATCTTTGCATAACTTTGAAGCCAGACCCCCTTGCTTTGCCATATAAATACCCCAACAGCCAAAGAGTTGTGTGTCTGTGTGTGTTTCTTTGTATCTATCTCCCTAAGAGAGCACACACATCCTGTTAGTGTGCCCCTGCCCTTCTATCTGCATGCATGTCAGGTTACCTGCTTACTTACTTACTCAATAAAGCTCTACCAAGCTCTTACCATCATGATTTGTCCAGAAATTATTCTGCGATCCGAAGCCAAGGACCCTAGGTGAAGAGTTCCTACATTTAAAGGGAAACTTCACTAAACCTCACTTTTGTCCGGTGACAGTAACTACAAATTCTCTAAGAGGAGAATGGTTGTTAACCGTCTCCCTACTGAGATCCCTAGATTCCAAGGTACCTGGAAGAGTATTTATTTACCTAAGCCTTGAATTTAGGTGCTGGCTTCACCACCAAATTATCAAGTATTCATTAAGCGTTGTATACAAGGCCTGCAAAATGTGGATGGCAGGTTCTAGATAACCACTAGACGAGCCAGGTAAGCTTCCCATCCCAGTTCCCGGAAGAACCTTCCTGGCCCCTGGGGTGGGGGTCGGCGGCCCCCACTGGCAGGGACAAGCCAGGCCCCGCCAGTGCGTCAGCCCGGATGGGGGCGGTGGGCCTGAGCTTCAAGGATGACAGATGGGTGGAAGACAAAGGGAACGGGCCTCGGAATAGATCAGAAGGACTTCTTCGGCCCCTATGGAAAGAAAAAACCAACAACAAAAGTCGGCGGCCCCTGCGGGACCCGGTAGGAAAGCCTTCACTGCCTCGGCCCCAGGCCGGCACAACACACGACACTCGGCCCCCACGCCCACTTTCCCTCAATGCCACGCCTCCAAGCACTGCGCAGGCGTCGAAGTAGGACCCCCCCCCCTTTCCGCTCCCCCCACCCAATTTTCCTCGAAGCCCCGCCCTAAGAGAGGAAGCTAGTCATTCCGGGTCGTTACCAGGGCTGTACTCTAGCCGCCACACTTCCGTTTCTCTAACTACTCTTTGCATTGGTGGCCGGGAGCTTGGAGCGGGGTAGGGGGCGGGTCTTCCGGAACGGGAGGCGCGTGCGCAGGAGAGGCAGGTCAGGAGCAGGTAAGGTGGCTGGAGACTTTTCGGGACGTTGCGGGGAGCCGGCGGCCGAGGCGCTAGAGCTCCTGCGGGGTCTCCAGGACGGATCATCCTGTGTGTGTCTCCCACACCCAGGCCCTCCCCGCGCCCTTCGGCGCATTTGCAGGACTCGGGGCAGGCGCGTCACACGCGGGTCCGCCACCGGAAGCTCCGGCCGGGCCGGGGCGCGGCGCGGGCCCCGGGCTTCCACCTCTCCCTTCCCTCAGGGCGTGCGCGCTGTCCCTGAGCGTCTTTGCTCGGGACTCTACCACTTGATGTGTGTGTGTGTGTGTGTGAGAGAGAGAGAGAGAGAGAGAGATTAATTGGAGTCTCACGGGCTTTACTGCCCCAGCCTTTTCTTGGGCCTCGACCCTCCGATCTCAGCCTCTTTCTTGAGTAGTTAGGATTACAGGCGTGAGCCGTCAGCGCCCAGCTAGAAGGACGGTTTTCAGTGACTGCTTTGCACACCTTAAAATAGTGTTTAAGTGAATCAAAATGTTACTGTCATGTAAATTATCTTTAACACCATTATTAGGACATCAGGTTTGTTTTTTAAGATAAAGTTGAGTTTATGAAGAAGCACAACCAGTACTAAAGTTTTTCTTTTACTTTTTGAAATCAGTAAAAAGTGGCAATCGGTCAGTCTTAGAAACCTATACTCAAGACACCAGAATTTTTTGGCCTGTTTTTAAAACAAAAATCCGTATCCGACTCCTGTCATGAGCACTGATGGCTCATCCCTGTAATCTTAGCTACCCTGGACGCTGGGATCTGAGAATCGAGCTAGACCAGTCAGGAAAGTCTGAGAGACTTACCTCCAATTAACCACAGGGAAACAGCAAGTGGCCCTGGGCTCAAAGTGGTAGAGTACTAGCCTTGAGCAAAATTGCTCAGGGACATTACCTGTGGGCCTGAGTTCAATCCCAGTATCCAAAAAAAAAAAAGTATACTGAAAACCAGTGGTGTTGGTAATTATAAGTACTCTCAGTTTCCCTGTTCAGCAAATAAGTGGCTCTTTTCTTCTAATAAAGGATTCCATTTGAAAAGGCTTATTCCCATTGTCTTTAATAAAAACTTGGGGACTTGGGTTTTTTGTTGTTGTTGTTGTTGGTTGTAAGGCCTGAACTCTGGGCCTGGGTGCTGTTCCTCAGCTCTTCAGCTCAAGGCTAGTGCTCTACCACTTGAGCCACAGTGCCACTTCTGGCTTTTTCTTTTCTCTTTTTTTTTGGGGGGGGGGGTCCGGTTGTGGGGCCTGAACTCTGGGCCTGGGCGCTGTCCCTCAGCTCTTCAGCTCAAGGCTAGCACTCTACCACTTGACCCACAGCGTCAGTTCCAGCTTTTTTCTTTTTGCTTATGTGGTGCTGAGGAATCGAATCCAGGGCCTTGAGCATGCAAGGCAAGCGCCCTACCACTGAACCACCTTCCCAGCTCACTTCTGGCTTTTTCTGCTTATTTGGTGCTGATAGTTACGGTCCTTCTTCCTACCTGTCAGGTTCTTAGGTGCTGGTCCCTCTGCTATTTTTTTGTGGCTATAAGGCTTTGTAGGAGAAAAGTATAATTGTAATGTGCATCATCCCGCCCCATGCACACATACACACCCTCTTTCAGGCATAATTAATGACAAAAATGAATTAACAAATGTGTTTGAGTGGAATATTTGAACAAAGAGATTTAAGAATTTTCTTTTATGGTATCATTTACTGAATACCTTTGTCTTGTTCATTTCTTACATAGCCCATGCAAGCTTGTTTTCAGAAAAAGGATACTTAGGATAGATAACTGTTCAAAACAGCACAGGTAGTAAAGGGCAGAGGCAGTACTCAAAGCTAGGTCTCAAGACTTCCTGTAGCCTATATTTTTTAAAAAATGGTTCGGGGCTGGGAAGTTGGCTCAGTGATAGAATGCTTCCCTCGCAAGCATGAGGCCCTGGTTTCAATTCCTTAGCACCACATAAGCTGAGAAAAGCTGGAAGTGGTGCTGTGGCTCAAGTGGTAGAGCGCCTTGAGCTAAAAAGTTGAGGGACAGTGCCCAGGCCCAGAGTCCAGCCCTCACGACCGACCAAAAAAATGGTTTGGAATTCAAGACAAATTTTCCTGTAAAATGAGAATATTTCCAGAAAGGCTTAGAAGTATCTGTGGAGAAAGATTTTTTTTTTTTGGATCCGGTCGTGAGGCCTGAACTCTGGACCTGGTCGCTGTCCCTCAGCTCTTCAGCTCAAGGCTAGCACTCTATCACTTGAGCCACAGTGACACTTCCGGCTTTTTTCTTTTTTCTTATTTGGTGCTGAGGAATCGAACCCAGAGCCTCATGCATGCAAGGCAAGCTTTCTACCACTCAGCCACCTTCCCAGCCCTTGGAGAAAGATTTCTAATCTATATTTGTGATCATAACTTTATAGTGATTAATTGGATATAAGAGTTTCATGAACTTTCCTGCCTGGACTGGCTTTGAACTGCAATCCTCTGATCTCAGCTTATAGAGCAGCTAGGATTACAGGTGTGAGCCAGCAGTGCAATAATGGAATAGGAAGCACTGTCCTAGAGAGAACTGATTAAAGTCACAAAATGCTCATTTGTGATGGTGTTTTAAATAAAATTTCATCAGTGGTAAAAAAAAATGTTAAAGTATCTGTGGAAATACTGTGCAATTGCACTAAAAATCTAGATTTTTTTTTTTTTTTTGGTCCAGTTGTGGGGCCTGAACTCTGGGCCTGGGCACTGTCCCTCAGCTCTTCAGCTCAAGGCTAGCGCTCTACCACTTGAGCTACAGCACCACTTCCGGCTTTTTTTTTCTTTTTGCTTATGTGGTGCTGAGGAATCAAACCCAGGGCCTCAGGCATGCAAGGCAAGCACTCTACCACTGAGCTACCTTCCCAGCCCCTGCACTAAAAATCTATTCTGATGCCATATGGTAATTAATTAAAACAAGGCAAAGTTAATGAAACAATTTTTTTGTTAATTTTTAACCTGGTATTTGGAAAATGGTATTTTAAGGTAGAAGAAAGAGTTAGCATGCAATGAAACTTTGTAGCTTCTGAGGGTGACTTTTAGACATTTCCAACTCTCCCAACTTTATAGTTACTGTTAACTTTCGTTACTGATTTCTATTTAAACATTATAGTTAGTGACCTTTTTTTCAATGATAAAAATAAAACCCTAGTCCTAACAGCACCAGTGTTAATCCACCTGAATCCACACAGTGGAGCAAGGGTGAGGGGATTGCATGGTGGAAAAGGCAAAGCAAAAAACAAGGCTTGTATGTGATCTCCATATAGGGGCTACAGAGACTTGATTCTGACAGTTCGCCCCTTGCTGGCCTGTAGGTGGCAATGCTGACCTAATAGTGATTGGTTGGTGTTGAAATGGTAAATGGTTTGTGGTTTGATATTCTGCAGTTGGTTGAATTCAGGTCAGCTGCTCTTGTAATGAATCTTGAAATGGACAGTAAACCTCCTTAAACACTGAGTTCATTCTCTTGAGCACTGTTTTGAAATTTTATCAAGCAAATATAGAGCTCTTGGCCCAACACCAGATCGGCATCTTAGCCGATATGTGGAAGTCTTTTGATGTATTAATCTGGTCTAAATACTATTTAAAGGTATGTATAAATATTTTAAGAAGTTATTCTGGCAGCTTTTCCTAGGTGCTGTGTGTGTGGTGTGTGTGTGTGTGCATTATTTTCAAGATTGGTTTATCCACAGATGCCAGTTTTCCTAGGTGCTGTGTGTGTGTGTGGTGTGTGTGTGTGTGTGTGCATTATTTTCAAGATTGGTTTATCCACAGATGCCAGTTTTCCTAGGTGCTGTGTGTGTGTGTGGTGTGTGTGTGTGTGTGTGTGTGCATTATTTTCAAGATTGGTTTATCCACAGATGCCAGTTTTCCTAGGTGCTGTGTGGGGTGTGTGTGTGTATTATTTTCAAGATTGGTTTATCCACAGATGCCAGTGGCATCAGCTAGCAACTTAGTTTTTATTAAGGTCTTGATTCAGAAATAACAGGAAACTTCTTAAGCTGTTGATCTTTATTTAAGCTGTTGCATGTTATTTCTATAAAACTACTGTCTGTTTTTCCCATGTGGCTCTCAGTCTCTAGGCAGAATTCAATCCAGTAACTTAGAGGCCAAATGACCTCATAACTCATTAGTAGTTCTCAGAGCCATCTGGTGCCCCGGAGGGGAACAGTGTTCAAAGGACTGATGAGAAAGACAGCAGCATAATTTTTTCTTTGCCATGATTATACCTTTAGATGGCAGGTAGTCAGCATATTTATTTACAGATTGCTTAGGTGGTTGTTTTTGAAAGGTGTAATGACAATGCTGAGGTAGAAGAACTTGTTTCCCTGTCCTCTTCATCAGCCTGCAAATAAGTGAACTAACTACCAGTAAATAACTTACTGCATTACAAAATAGGTCATTGTAAAAGGGGCACCACAGCAAGGAAACAATAGTGCGTGAAGGTAAACATGGAGCTTGCAAAGGAAATAGCTCTCAGAACTGTGGCTGTTTCTCTTCCAAAGCACGTCCTGCTAATAGTACACACTGATTCATGTGTGACTTATATTTTCTTAAAAAAAAAAAAGCCCATTAGATAATCTTAGAATTTCTCACCCTCACATGTTTATCTCTCTTCTTACTTGCTGTATAGGGAATTTGCTCCTCAATGCTCAAGAAATGTCTTCACTCTCAGAATATGCATTGCGCATGACTCGTCTGAGTGCCCGGCTCTTTGGTGAAGTTGCCAGGCCTACGGATTCCAAATCCATGAAAGTGGTGAAACTGTTCAGTGAACAGCCCCTGGCCAAGAGGAAGGAGACTTACGACTGGTATCCAAGTCACAACACATATTTTGCGCTCATGGGCACACTCCGTTTTCTTGGCCTTTACAGGTGATGACACCCCCCCCCAAAAAAAGAGGGAACTGGAGGATATTTTTTTCCCCAGCCCTGGGCCTTGAACTCAGGGTCTGGGCACTGTCCCTTTGCCTCTCTACTCAAGGCTAGTGCTCTATTACGTGAGCCACAGCGCCACTTCTGGCTTTTTCTGAATAGTTTTATTAGTGACAAGATTCTCATGGACTTTTCTGCCCCGCTGGCTTTGAATGGCAGTCATCAGATCTCAGGCTCCTGAGCAGCTAGGATTACAGGCATGTGCCACCTGAGCCCAGCTTGGAGGATATTTTTATATCCTTTATATTAAGAGTTTTGTGGATCTTATTAGAGAGCCAGGTCATTCAAAAGGTATAATTTATGAGGGAAAGATTTCTTTCAGAATATCCATAATGAGCACACTGGGGGAAAAACAACAACAAAAGCACTAGACACATGCTTGTTGGAATATTTTAGACATATTATAGTTATGTATAAAACATGAGTGATGTTGAGTTGATACTGAGCTTTGGGGCAATGTTTAATAATTGATTAACCTAAGAGCACTAGAGAAAGACTACCAAGAGCAAAATGGATGCAAATGCTATGGAAGAAAACACCGGGAACACCAGGGTTGCCAGGGGTTCTTGGTGTCAGCTGAACAGAGTCCCTGCCTACACCTGATCTGCCTCCTAGCCAGTGTGTGGGAGCCTCCTTTCTCTGCTGATGCCAGTGTTGTTAGCATTGTTATTTCTTCCCACTCATTTCTGGCATTTTTGTAGCTTTTCAATATATGAATTTGGTTTAAATTAGCTATAATTCCCAGTAAGAGTAATGTATAAATCACATAGGCTCTTAACACCATGCTTATGTGTTTGGGTAGACCTAGGACTATATGCCTATCTAGAAAGAAAAAAAGATCAAATACCTGTGTGATGATTTTTCTTTAAAAAAAAATAAAAAATAAAAGTTGCTGGGGGCTGGTGGCTCACACCTGTAATCCTAGTACTCAGGAAGCTGAGATCTGAGAATCGCGATTCAAAACCAACTGGGGCAGGAAAGTCCATGAGACTCCTATCTCCAATTAACCACCAGAAAACTGGAAGTGGTGCTGGCTCAGAGTGGTAGAATGCTAGCCTTGAGCAGAAAAGTTCAGGGACAGGATCTAGGCCCTGAATTTAAGCCCCACAACTGATATACACAGAATATTCTTAGTTAAAATATTATTAGAAATTATACTCCATGACCTATTTTGAATGTCTGGAATTACTTGGGTCTATGTCTCTTACCATTAATCTGGGCTCAGAAAATAAAAACTGATTGAGTATAACCTGTAACTAATCATACTCAATTATTGAACATATCTGTTTCCTGCCATTCCATTTGAAGAATGATTATGGAGACCAGGGGGAAAACAGTGAACAGTTATCCCTGGAAAAGCAAAATTATTTTTATGAGCATTCAAAAGCAACCACCTTAATTAAGCTAGACAGACCCTTCAGTAAACTCCATTCAAAGACCTGCAAAGAGGAAGCACAGTTTCTCAAAATAATTGATCCACTTACTTAAACAGGTTCTAGGTTTTTAGCGTCAATGGAAACAATGTCCCTGCCTTGTGGGGCTGTTCGCTTGTTTGTTGTCCAAAGGTTGAAAAAAATAGGGGAAGGAAGAAAGAAAGGCGAACAAATCATAGTAAGTGAATTATGTGCTGTAAGGGAAAAGGCAGAGCTGGCTGAGCTGGATCCAATGTGCTGACAGAACCTGTGGTGGGTGGAGAGGGTTGTTACCACATGAAATGGGACTGGACAGTCAGGGCCAGCCCCAGTGAGGGAATGAGATTTAGGCAGGGCTTAATTTAAGGTAGTGGAATGAGCCACAAGACACCTAGGTAGGGAAGAGACAAGAGAAGGCCTTCGGGCAGGAGTGTGCCTGGAATCACCCAAAAGAAGTGTAGGGTTGGGACCCTGAGAAGACCAGAGGCAGGTGTTGAGAGTCTGAATACTATCATAAGTAATAGGGTTTTCATTCTAGAGAAAAGAGATCTGCCGAGAGCGTCTCACACCTGTAATCCTACCCACTCAGAATTCTGAGAGCTGAAGATCCAGGTTCAAAGGCCACCCAGGCAGAAAAATGAAACTCATCTCCAGTTAACAACCAGAAAACCAAAAGTAGCTCTGTGGCTCAAAGTGGTAGAGCACTAGCTCTAACCAGAAGAGCTCAGAAACAGCACCCATTCCCTGGGTTCAAGCCCCATGACCGCCAAAAGAAGAAAGAAAGGAAATAGGAGATCTGGCTTATTTTACTTAAATGATTATCTTCATTTCAATCTAGTTTCTGCAAGTGACAACATTTCATTCACTTTGATGGCTGAGTAATATTCCCTGTGTGTGTATACATACATATATGTGTGTATACATTTGTGTGTGTGTCATATTGTCTATTCATTGGTTAAAAGGCACCTAAGTTGATTCCATAGCTTGGCTACTATAAATAGTGCTATAATCAACATGGGAGTACAGATATTTCCATTGTGTGCTGACATATTCCTTTGTAGATATGCCTAGCAATGGTATAGGAGGATCATATTCTTAGATCTACATTTAGTCTTTTGAGGAACCTCTGTACTGATTTCCACAATTGCTGCACTAAATGTATACGCCCACCAGTATAAATGTATAAGGGTTTCCCTCACCTCCACGTCCTTGCCAGCATTGTCGTTTACTTGTTGTAGATCAATTCTTTGTGCATTTTGGTCATTTATATACCCTTTGAGACATACATTTGATTTTATTTCATATGCCCATTCATTAATTGTTCTTCTGGTATTTAATTTTTGAGTTCTGTATATATTTTGTATATTTTGTTGAATGAGTAGTTTTTCTCCCATTTTGTAGGCTGTCTCTTAATGCTACAGATTGTTTTGCTGTGTAGAACCTTCTTAATTGGATGCAATCCCATCTGTCAGTTCTTCCTTAGCTATGTCTATTTTCTACCTATGTCATTTCATATATTTTGCTGTAGTTTCAAAATTTCAGGTCTTAAACTAGAGTCTTTGATGCATTTTGAATTATTTTTTGAAGAATGATGTACAGGGCTCTACTTTCAGACTTCTGTATGTACATATTCAGTTTTCCCAATACCATTTGCTTCTCCAACATATGTCTACCAGGTATCAAAACCATAGCTATGTGTGTCTATTTCTGGACCTAATCTTCTATTCCATTGGTCAGTTTATCTGTTTCTGTACCAGTACTATGCTGTTTTTGTAATTGTGGTTCTGTAGTATCATTTGTAGTAAAATAACCTCCAGCATTGCGCTTCTGCTCAGTATTGCTCTGGCCATCCAGGATTTTTATCCTTCCATGTGAATTTTCAGATTTTTCTCTTTTTGTGAGGAATATCATTGGGATTGGGGAGATTGCACTGAACTGTAAATAGCTTTCAGTAATGCAGCCATTTTAACAGTATTGAATCTGTCAAGCTGTGAACATGGAAGATTTTCCCACCTTATGTTTTATAGTTGTCATTGTAGGGGCTGGGAAGGTGGCTCAGAGGTAGAGCGCTTGCCTTGCATGCATGAGGCCCTGGGTTCGATTCCTCAGCACCACATAAGCAAAAAGAAAAAAGCAGGAAGTGGTTCTGTGGCTCAAGTGGTAGCGTGCTAGCCTTGAGCTGAAGAGCTGAGGGACAGCGCTCAGGCCCAGAGTTCAGGCTCCACGACCGGACCCAAAAAATAAAAATAAAAATATAGTTGTCATTGTAGAGGTCTTCCATACACTTATTTTATTCTTAGGTTGGTTGTTTGTGGGGGGTGTTGGTTTGTGTTTTGTGGTTGGTTTGGTTTAGTTTTTTTTGCTGGTCCTAGGGGTTGAATTCTGGGCCTGGGCACTGTCTCTGAGCTTCTTCTGCTCAAGGTGAGCACTCTACCATTTGAGCCACAGCACTTCTGGCTTTTTTTTTTTTTTGAGTAGTTTATTAGAGATAAGAGTCTCACAGACTTTTCCTACCCAGGCTGACTTCGAACTGTGATCCTCAGATCTCAGCCTCCTGAGTAGTTAGGATTACAAGCATGAAGCCACCAGTGCCCAGCTGTTGTGGGGTTTTTCTTTTGGGGGTGTTGTTTATTTTTAATATTGAAGTAGGAATGTTTTCTGCTTTCTTTCTCATCCCATTTGTTGTTGATATATAGAAAAGCCTTTGGTTTTTGTAGTTGACTTTATATCTTTCTAGAACTTTTCTGAAAGTTGTTTATCAGATCTAACAGCCTTTTGGTAGTCTTTTAAGTATAGGATTATATCATCTGCAAAAAGGGATGATTTGACTTCTTTCTTTCCATTGTGTATTTTATATACTTGTCTTGTTGCTCTGACCAGGAATTCAACTGCTGTATTGCGTAAGAGTGGACAAAGCAGACATCCTTGTCTCATTCCTGACTTAAAAGCCAATACTTGCAGTTTTTCCCCCATTTAGTGCTATGTTGACCCTAGGTTTGTCATATGTAGCTTTTATTATGTTGAAGTAGTTTCCTTTTACTCTACTCCTTCTTTCTTCAAGGCTTTTATCAGGAAAGGATGTTGAATTTTATCCAAGATTTTTTCAACATCTGTTGAGATAATCATGTAATTTTCTTGTCCTTTGTTCTGTTTATGTGCTTTATTACATTTATTTTGTGTATTGAGCCATCCTTTGTGTGCCAGGAATGAAGCCAACTTGACTATGGTGTATGATCTTTTTAAAGTACTCTAAGGTACAAGTATTTCATGAAGAATTTTTGTATCTATATTCATCAAGGAAGTTGGTCCATAATTTTCTTTTTTGTTGTTGTGTCCTTAGCCAGAGTTCATACCAAATATTTAAATGTAGTAAAAATCTATTGTAAATATCAGCTACCTCCTTCAAGGTAATTGAGTGGAAATTAGAGTATTTATAGTGTAACCTTGTCTTTTAAAAATGTTAAAAGTGGGGATGGGAAGGTGGCTCAATGGTAGAGCGCTTGCCTTGCATGCAGGAGGCCCGGGGTTCAATTCCTCAGTACCACATAAGCAGAAAAAGCCAGAAGTGATGCTGTGGCTCAAGTGGTAGAGTGCTACACTTGAGCTGAAGAGCTGAGGGACAGCGCCCAGGCCCAGAGTTAAGGCCCTACAACCGACAAAAAAAAAAAAGTTAAAAGTAAGGCCTGGCACCAAGACAAAATTATGTCTGTAATTCTTGCTACTCATGAGGCTGAGATCTAAGAATTGCCGTTTGAAGCTAGCCTAGGCAGGAAAGTCTGTGAGACTCTTTATCTCCCATTAATCACAGAAAAAGCTGGAAGTGGCACTCTGGCTCAAGTGGTAGAGTGCTAGCCTAGAGCAAAAGGAGCTCTGGGAGAATGCTCAGGCCCAAAATTCAAGCTCAAGGACCAGGGGGGGGGAAAATTAAAAGTATATGTAATAACGTTTTAAAAAAAGTAATAAAAAAAAGGAAGATGGGGAAATGGAAAGGGAAGAGGTGTGATATGATGGGAAAAGTATGTTTTGAAGATACCAGAATAATTCAGAGAACACGAACATGTACAGAGAAAGACAGAAAAGATAAAGACACAACAAGAGTATTTCTTCCTTGGAAAGAGTGGCTTCTTCCCCAGACTTTTTTAAAGTCTGAACAGGTTGGGCCGGAGAGGCCTGTCTGGGGATTTAGCTCGATGGCAGAGTGCCAGCCCAATAACTTTGCAAGACTCTAAGCCGGGACCCTCGGCAGCATGCAGACAGAAAATGCTGTTTGCAAGCTCCCTCTTATAAGAGGGCTGGCCTCCTGTGCGGGACTCCTAAGCTGCTGGTGGCTCCTGGCTTACTCACCACAGCCCCTACTCCACTCACCGCAACTTCTGCCTCTCTGAACTTGAAAGTCATCCGACCTCAGGCTTACCAACTTGCTCCCCATGCAATTTGACTCTGGCTTTAACTTAGATTCTCACGTTGCTTAGGGTCATACCAATTATCACTTGGCTTCCCACTCACAAAGAATGCACTGCAAGCTAGTAGCGTTTCGGATCTGATTTTTGATTCATGGAGTTCCTGCCTCAGTGTAGTTGGTGCTGCTTCCCACCTTGCTCCCAGTTGCCCACAGACAGTAATTCCTGGTAGTGGTTGGCCTCTGATCTGGACCTTCAAAACTCACCGGTTTTCTGGCAATTTGGCTTCTTGTTGCTTCTCATTCATCGTCTTGCTTCCCTCCTGACATAATTTAAGTATTGTCCTGATGCTCTGTTGAAAAATATTTGGCATTCATAACTAATCCAGAAGTCTGTTGTATACTATCCATTATATTTACAGAATGAAACATCAAATAATTCTGTAAAACCAATCATGAGAGTGTATATGTGTGCACGTGCTTGCACGCTCAAGCTGCTGCTGCTGCTGCTGCTGCTGGTCCTAGGGCTTGAAGTCAGGGTTGGCAGTGAGCTTTTTTGCTTAAGGCTAACATTCTACCACTTGAGTCCCAGTTCCACTGTTTTGGTGGGTTTTGGAGCTAAGAGCCTCATGAAATTTACTTCCTGGGCTGGCTTTGAACCACCATCAGATCTCAGCTTTAGAGTAGTTAGGATTACAGATGGGAGTCACTGGCAAAACCCATCTATTTTATTTATTTTTTGGGGGGGATCCGGTCGTGGGGCCTGAACTCTGGGCCTGGGCACTGTCCCTCAGCTCTTCAGCTCAAGGCTAGCGCTCTACCACTTGAGCCACAGTGCCACTTCCAGCTTTTTTCTTTTTGCTTATGTGGTGCTGAAGAATCAAACCCAGGGCCTCAGGCATGCAAGGCAAGCGCTCTACCACTGAGCCACCTTCCCAGCCCAACCCATCTATTTTATAACAGCCTCGGCAGTTATATATTTGGCCCAGCTAGCTGGGTACGAGTGGCTCATGCCTATAATCTTAGCTACTCAGGAGGCTGAGATCTGAGGATCACGGTTCAAAGCCAGCCCGAGCAGGAAAGTTCGTGAGACTCTTATCTCCAATAAACCACCAGAAAACAGGAAGTGGTGCTGTGGCTCAAGTTGTAGAGTGCTCGCCTTGAGCTGAAGAGCTGAGGGACAGTGCTCAGGCCCAGAGTTCAAGCCCCACGACGGACCCAAAACAAAAATTGGGCCCAGCAAACCCTTTTTTTTCATCTAATTTATGCACTAGCATGCTCTCGATTTACATATGAGGAAACTAAGGTTCAAAAAGAGATCACTTATCCAGAGCCACAGAGACAGTAAAGGTTGAGCTGTGATTTAAATAGCTATGTGCTTGGTCTTAAGATGGAACATTAACAGCATAGGCGGTCTTCAACTTCTATACCATCCACAAACATAAATAGTGCTGGTGACCTTGTCTTAACTATTTGTCTTTTGATCTGGCTTTCTTCTACTGGAGTCTTTCCAGAAGCTTTTTTCATATGAGCCATCCAATGCCATCAAGGCCACTTCCTCCAGCCCTCTGCCCATTGTTAGTAGAAGTTCATTCTTGGGGCATTCAGGGTCTCTGTGCAACTGAAGATTTACACACTTGCAGTGCCTCTCATTGTCTAGGCTTAAGGTTGGGAGATATGGGGGTAGTTGGTGTGTATGGTAGTTATATAGGTTTACCTAAGCTGGCCTGGGAGGTTAACGGCCATTTGTGGCATTGCTTCTGTCAAGGGAAACTAACGTGAAGAAATTTTGGAACCCAACCCCTCCATATGTTGATGACCTTTGCACTTTTTGTCCCCCCAAGTGAGCATGCACCTTGGAGTCAGGGATCAATAACCCAAACAACCTAAAAGAACAGTGCTGGATTAGTGTGCTTTCAAGTCTGATAAAAGACAAAACAAAAAAATAAAACTGGTCAATTAATGTTTCTTTCTTTGTTTAGAGATGAGCATCAGGATTTTAAGGATGAGCAAAGGCGTCTCAAGAAACTCCGTGGAAAGGGGAAACCAAGGAAAGGAGAAGGAAAAAGAGCATCAAAAAAGAAATAGTATTGTCCCATCAAGAAAGGAAATTTCTTCTTACTGACTCAGGGGGAGGTATATCAGCATCTTTCCACATACTGGAGGAATGTCATCTTTAATGAAAGTTATTTGGAGAGACACAATCATCTCATGTTGAAGCCCAATCCAGTTATTAACACATTCTAATTCTGCAAAATTAGTGTTCCCTTAGTTTTGTAATCTGGCCTTACCGAATTCCACAATGGAGCAAGTAAATTATTGTCTAATGACACGTTTAGCATGGAGGTGGGATGCTGGGGGGCTCGGAGAACCTCATTAAATGAGTATTTTGAATTTTCTCGTTCTTCCTTTCTTCCTCAACCCTAACCTTTCATCTTTCTGGGTATTCAGACACTGTCTCTACCACCAAGCTTACAAACTTTATTGCCATCTCCACCTACTTCTTTGAGGCTCATCTAAGTGGGATCAAAGGCTTTCTTGGGAAAGGGAGTATTCAATGCCTACTGTATACATGGTTCTGGAGCCCTGGGAATACAGCAGTTAAAAGAAAGTCTCTGCATCATGGAACTTCCAGTCTTGGAGACAGACAAATTACATAAAATGGCATTAGAGGGATGATAATGTGGCTCAGTGATCGAGTGCTTGCCTAGCATGCATGAAGCCCTGAGTTTTATTCCTCAGTGCCACATAAACAGAAAAAGTCAGAAGTGGTGCTGTGGTTCAAGTGGTAGAGTGCTAGCCTTGAGCAAAAGAAGCTCAAGGACAGTGCTTAGGCCCTGATTTCAGGCCCCGGGACTGGCAAAAAAAAAAAAAAAAAGCTGGGTGCCTGGTGGCTCACACCTGTAATCCTAGCTACTCAGGAAGCTGAGATCTGAGGATTGAGGTTCAAAGCCAGCCTGGGCAGGAAAGTATGAAACTCTTATCTCCAATAAACCACCAGAAAACAGGAAAGGGCACTGTAGCTCAAGTGGTGGAGCGCTAGCCTTGAGCTGAAGAGCTGAGGGACAGTACCCAGGCCCAGAGTTCAAGCTCCACGACCAACACTCATACACAAAATAAATGTATGCTACTGGAGGAAGAACCAGACTTCTTTTTTTTTTTTTTTTTTGGTCAGTCATGGGACTTGAACTCTGGGTTTGGGTGCTGTCCCTGCTCTCTTCATCTTCTTTGGGTGCTGTCCCTGCTCTCTTCATCTCAAGGCAAGCGCTCTACCATTTGAGTTACAGCACCACTTCTAGTGGTTTATTGGAGATAAGAGTCTCAGGACTTTCCTGCCCAGGCTGGCTTTAAACCTTGATCCTAAGATCTCAGCCTCCTGAGTAGCTAGGATTATAGATGTGAGCCACCAGTGCCCAGCTAAATATTGCAGGGTTATATATTTATTTATTTATTAGAGCCAGACTTCTGTCAGAGGATGGATGGAAGGATGGATGATGCATGGATGGATGCATGGATGCATGAGTGGTCAGTCAGAAGCAATCCTCCTAAATGAGGAAGTTTGAAAAAGGCCTCCTCATTCTTCTCATCCTCACCCTAGAGATGACTCACTTTCAGTCTATTGAAAGTATATTCCTGTGCTAATAAACTTCCTCTCACTTTCATTAAATAAAAGATATGCTTTTCCTGGAGAAAAAGATACTGAGCCATGGGAGGGAAAAATAACATTTTGAGAGAAGTCTTTGAAGGATAGAGAACGCCATTTGCAAAGCCCTTAGGTAAGAATTTTTGTTTCAAAATGTTTGAACCGACTGGTTCATAGTTAGCCACAAGGATACAGGCCAGACTGAAGGGCTTTGCAGGGTCTGTAAAAAAAAAAAAAAAAAAGCTGGGACTTGCTGGACACAGATGGCTCCCACCTGTACTCCTAGCTACTCAGGAGGCTGAGATCTGAGGATCCCGTTCAAAGTTCTGGGAGGAAAGACATCTCCAGTTAATCACCAAAAAGCTGGCAGTAGAGCAATGGCAGATGTAAACCACTGACTCAGTCCGGCATTTACTTAAGAGAGGGAGGAAAAGGAAGAAGTCACAGGAACACACCAGGTGTATACAACTGCCTCACAGGAGGATTTGCATTTTCCAATCCCTCCAAGACAGGAGAGGCCAGCATTTGCATTTGTTCCTGGGCTCTCCCTGCTGCCTCTCTCACTTCTGTTACCTGCCTGGCTTTCTGGTAGACTTCCAAGTGTTTCGATTTGTGTCAGGATTTCACTGAAGCAGCTAAATCCAGGCAACAGCCCGGGACCTGGGGGCCCTCAGAGAGGTGCTATCTGCCTGATTTGCTTGATATGAAAGGAACAAGGTCCCCAGAGATGCTGTTCTGAAGCCCTGAGTGCCACCTAGGCAGCCATGTTCCAGGACCCACAGATACCTACAAGTGCACACTGATAAAAGAGGGGGAAATATGTTGAAGAAGAAACTAGCAGGTTCTTCTATAAACAATAAAATGTCCATTTTCTTTGTCTCTTAAAATTTTGTGACAAGGGTTGGGAAGGTGGCTCAGTGGTAGAGCGCTTGCCTTGCATGCATGAGGCCCTGGGTTCGATTCCCCAGCACCACATAAGCAAAAAGAAAAAAAGCCAGAAGTGGCGCTGTGGCTCAGTGGTAGAGCGCTAGCCTTGAGCTGAAGAGCTGAGGGACAGCGCCCAGGCCCAGAGTTCAGGCCCCACGACCGGACCCAAAAAA